>NW_027506914.1:692500-885000 GCF_052324685.1 Brachyhypopomus gauderio | reverse complement strand
AATTCATGTGGCCTTCAGATTAACTCAAGAACAGTGTGCAGAGAGCTTCATGGAATGGGGTTCCATGGCTGAGCAGCTGCATCCAAGCCATACATCACCAAGTGCAATGCAAAGCATCAGATGCAGTGGTGTAAAGCACTCCACCTCTGTACTCTAGAGCAGTCGAGGCGTGTTCTCTGGAGTGACAAATCACGTTTCTCCATCTGGCAATCTGATGGACAAGTCTGTGTGTGGTGGTTGCCAGGAGAATGGTACTTGTCCGACTGCATTGTGCCAAGTGTAAAGTTTGGTGGGGGGGGATTATGGTGTGGGGTTGTTTAGTTTCGTGGAGGGGGGGTTATGGTGTGGGGTTGTTTAGTTTGGTGGAGGGGGGATTATGGTGTGGGGTTGTTTAGTTTGGTGGAGGGGGATTATGGTGTGGGGTTGTTTAGTTTGGTGGAGGGGGGATTATGGTGTGGGGTTGTTTAGTTTGGTGGAGGGGGGATTATGGTGTGGGGTTGTTTAGTTTGGTGGAGGGGGGATTGTGATGTGGGGTTGTTTAGTTTGGTGGAGGGGGATTATGGTGTGGGGTTGTTTAGTTTGGTGGTGGAGGGGGATTATGGTGTGGGGTTGTTTAGTTTGGTGGAGGGGGGATTATGGTGTGGGGTTGTTTAGTTTGGTGGAGGGGGGATTATGGTGTGGGGTTGTTTAGTTTGGTGGAGGGGGATTATGGTGTGGGGATGTTTAGTTTGGTGGAGGGGGATTATGGTGTGGGGTTGTTTAGTTTGGTGGAGGGGGATTATGGTGTGGGGTTGTTTAGGTTGGTGGAGGGGGGATTATGGTGTGGGGTTGTTTAGGTTGGTGGAGGGGGATTATGGTGTGGGGTTGTTTAGTTTGATAGAGGGGGGATTATGGTGTGGGGTTGTTTAGTTTGGTGGTGGAGGGGGATTATGGTATGGGGTTGTTTAGTTTTTGGTGGAGGGGGGATTATGGTGTGGGGTTGTTTAGTTTGGTGGAGGGGGATTATGGTGTGGGGTTGTTTAGTTTGGTGGAGGGGGATTATGGTGTGGGATTGTTTCGTTTGGTGGAGGGGGGATTATGGTGTGGGGTTGTTTAGTTTGGTGGAGGGGGGATTATGGTGTGGGGTTGTTTAGTTTGGTGGAGGGGGATTATGGTGTGGGGTTGTTTAGGTTGGTGGAGGGGGATTATGGTGTGGGGTTGTTTAGTTTGATGGAGGGGGGATTATGGTGTGGGGTTGTTTAGTTTGGTGGTGGAGGGGGATTATGGTATGGGGTTGTTTAGTTTGGTGGAGGGGGGATTATGGTGTGGGGTTGTTTAGGTTGGTGGAGGAGGGATTATGGTGTGGGGTTGTTTAGTTTGGTGGAGGGGGATTATGGTGTAGGGTTGTTTAGTTTGGTGGAGGGGGGATTATGGTGTGGGGATGTTTAGTTTGGTGGAGGGGGATTATGGTGTAGGGTTGTTTAGTTTGGTGGAGGGGGGATTATGGTGTGGGGATGTTTAGTTTGGTGGAGGGGGATTATGGTGTGGGGTTGTTTAGTTTGGTGGAGGGGGGATTATGGTGTGGGGATGTTTAGTTTGGTGGAGGGGGGATTATGGTGTGGGGATGTTTTTCAGGAGCTGGGTTTGGCCCCTTAGTTCCAGTGAAATAAACTCTGAATGCTTCAGCATACAAAGACATTTTGGATAATTCCATGCTCCCAACTTTGTGGGAACAGTTTGGAGCTGGCCCCTTCCTCTTCCAACATGACATGCAAGGTCCATAAAGACATTGATGGCAGAGTCTGGTGTGGATGAACTTGACTGGCCTGCACAGGGTCCTGACCTCAACCCAATAGACCACCTTTGGGATGAATTAGAGCGGAGACTGAGAGCCAGGCCTTCTCATCCAACATCAGTATGTGACCTCACAAGTGCGCTTCTGGAAGAATGGTCAAAATCCCCATAAACACACTCCTAAACCTTGTGCACAACCTTCCCAGAAGAGATGAAGCTGTTATAGATGCAAAGGGTAGAACAACACCATACTGAACCCTGTACACAATACACAAACGCAGACAATAACAACACTGACAAACCAAGCAGATGGAAAACAAAACTAAGAAAAGGAAAAAACGAAACTTCCGTATGTTACGTAAAGTGCTCAAGACAAACAAACACACACATGTTGGGACGAGCGGTGACTGACTCAGCTGCACCTCTATTATAACAACAGATATCACGCAGACACTTAACACGAGACATGACGACAAACGAAAGGAACAGAAAAGGAGACTGGATGCCATCACGCCAGTCTCAGAGAAAATGGAGGATCTGATGATAAAGTGCACAAGCTCAAAACCCATCAACAGTCACAACAGTCTTCAAGTTAACACCTTTTTTTCTATTTAAACACTGAAGTAAAACAAGAAGAAACAATCCCATTACTATTTTACTAAAAGTCTCACTGAAGGCATGCAAATGTAATCAATTTCTGTATAAATACACAGACTAGGCAAGATAAGGATAATTTAGCACCGTGTCTGCACAGTATATATGAGCAAGTGCTCAAACAATGGGAACAATCAATAGCACTGTAGAGAATTAAACCTCCCATGCTCTTCGGTTTTGACAATAAAACCTAGACAAAAGATATGAGTGATTAGAGTGGCAGATCGCATGGGACTGACATGGGCTATAGATTACACAGGCCCTGCCCCCTGAGTCCAGCAGCAGATGAATTCTGGTTATTATTCATATCCTATACACAGTGAGTGACTTCACAACCGAGACTACCCAGGCAACAAGGGGATGAGGAAGGTACACACACACACAAACACACACGCACACACACGCACATGCACACACACACACACGCGCACACACACACACACAAAAACACACACTCATACACGCACGCACAAACACACACACACACACACACACACACACACACACACATACACACACACACTCTTACAGGACCGCTGTACCCGTAGCACCCGTAGCTCCTTCATTTAGTCGTTCAGCACAATGCACCACAGACTACAGCAGCCGATCATCTGTGGACAGCAGGAAAGAAAACAGCGCCATCTATCGTCCTCCTTGAAACTAAGACAATGAGACAGATCTGGAAACCTGGAGGTGAGCCTGGAGGAGTAGGAAACAAACCATGTGAGGAAGAGGAAGTAAAACACCTCTCCCAACCCAGCATCAGCACTGAAGGACCTTCATCTGTGGTCCTTCACACATCCCCCTCTCTGCTCCCAAGGTTCAGGTAGCGTAAATGTCAGATCACTTCTTCACCGCCATTTTTGACGTGTCTCTTCAGTGCACCAAAAGGCCCTGATAAGTCATGGCAGTACGCACTCAAAAACAGCCACTCATTACAGCCACATAAAACGTCTCTACATCGTTCCATAGAAGCCATTCAGAATAAGATCTCTGATTGATCTAAAGCAATCAAAAGTCTACCCTGAGATTTTAAGCATCACCGTTTAATTACACCTCCTTTCTTTTCAAAATGATAATAGTCTGTGTTAAGTTGAAGAAACAGGAGGAATGACTGCCTGTCCTACAATAGTGTGGTAACAGTCATAATTGCTTGGCTGTGAAAGAGGTTTTATTTCAGTCTGCTGCAGCAAAATGTGAAATGCATCAAATTGATTGAATGTCCAGTGATGAAGCACTTGGTTACTGTGCCCATGTTCTTTGTATCTGTATGCCATTAGATATATGAGAATCAGTTACAGTCTTCCACTACCTTCTAGTCACAGGTTGGTCATTTGGTTGTTTACATAGCGCTTGCTGGATTTATAATCTCTGTGTTTTCCCATCCGCAACTCGCATAATCACTGTGAATTGTGTAATTATGTACTAGAAATGTAAAGTGGCTTTTAAAATGCCTGGCATTGGCAGTCTTGTATGTCTGTGGATGTGTTGGGAATAAGGACCACCACAGGGCTCCACGGAGTCGCAGTCCAAAACGGGAATAATAATAACTTCATACATAAAATTGTAGGTCACATTTAGGTGGTGTGATCAGATGACACAGAGTCTGCTTCTGAAAGGAATGAAGGAGTCACAGAAGCTTGCAGGTATGTAAAACAAGGTTTTATATAGAAAGGGACAAATTTAATCTTGTAGTCGTAGAAAACAGAGGTAACATCCAGTAACAAACACTTCCAGGCAAAGGTACGATAGTGTAATGTAGTCGCTAGAGAGTATCGTAGTCAGAGCCAGAAACAGCAATACACATATAAACAAATGTAGTGAGCTTAAGGATGAACCATGGCAGTACCGTGCAATATGGTAATGCATGTTGTGAGAATATATAGAGTCTAACCAGAGTCAGGTGGATGTGATTAAAACCCAGTGGAGGCAGATCTGTTCAGCCTTTGCTGAGGATGCTGGGAAGTGTAGTCTTATATGTGAGCATTACAGTTTGTGATGACTGCTAACATCCGTTTGTCTAATCTGTAGTCACATTTTCAAAACTCTAAACACAGTGAACACAACACCAGCAGTCTTCAGCAGTGTTGGGAACGTTGCTTAAAAAAAAGTAATTAGTTATAGTTACTCACTACTTGTTCAAAAAAGTAACTGAATTAGTAAATGAATTACTCTATAATAAAAGTAACTTGTTACCAGGGAAAGTAACTATTTGCATTACAGTAAAAAAAAAGTTATATGCCAATGAATAAGGATTTTTTTTGAAAAAGCAGTTTTCGCAGTCAGTTGAAATGAGTAGATCAGAAAGGTGTTTAACTTTTGATATGTATGGACCCTTTTCACATTTCCGGGTTTGGAATGCGGAAGTTAAAAATAGCAGGGTAAACTTCGCGGGTAGAACGTAGAGACAATATGGAGCAGCGTAGCAAGTGCTACTGCAGCGTGCCTTTCTGCTCAAACAGCAAACGGAAACAACCAAACTTGAGTTTCCATGACTTTCCAAAGGACAAACATTTACGTAGTAAATGGCTATCAGCTATTAGGAGAGAGGAAAGTGCCACATTTAAAACAGTTCTGTCTTCTGTCCAACTCAAAGCCTAAAATAAGCACATCAGATCCTCGGCAGTAGCTACAGTAATTGTTAAATCAGAAAATAAATAATTAGCTAAACAGCTAGCTTATGTTATGTGGCGTTACTCGGCGTACACCAGGGTTGCCAACTCTCACGCATTGAGCGTGAGACACACGCATTTGACCGTTTTCACACGCTCTCACGCCACACTTCCGATATCTCACGCCGAAAAAAATATCCAGTTTATTTACCTCAGATCCACATATATGATTCAATACGTTACTAGTTCGCTAGCTCTGGCGCCATCCACCGGCGATATAACACTGAATCTGTGTCCATTTTACGTTCGCCACCCCCCGCTCAACAACTTTCGTTCGCCACCCCCCCGCTCAACAAAATACACTCGCAACCGGCTCCAGGTTAAAATCTCACTCCAAGCGAACGTCAAAAGTTGGCAACCCTGGTACAGTCACTGCTAGCTATATAGCTAACGCTAGCTAAGTAGACTGGAAACCTCGCTTATTTGTATAAAAATAAGTACTTACCCTCGAAATTGAAGATGTATTCCTCAAAAAATAGCTTGTAAGCCATTTCAGCCTTTGACACTTTCGCTACTGACACCTCATCTATGATACGGGAGATGTCGGAGAAAGAAATCCGTGGAAGATTGTGCAAAGACTTAGTGAACTCCATTCTAGCGCCGCCGTGTTTACCCTGCTAAACTAAAGCGGAAACACGTCATCAAGCTCTGTGAAAAGGGTCCATTGCACATCAACAGACCAGTGCAGGATAAAATCCTTTAAAATCCAAAATCTTTGTAAAAAAAAGCCAAAGTAAAGTTACACTATATAAAGTGCATTTACACTACCGTTCAAAAGTTTGGGATCACCTAGACAATTTTGTGTTTTCCCTGAAATCTCATACTTTTATTTATCAAATGAGTTGCAAAATGAATAGAAATATAGTCCAGACATTGACAAGGTAGAAATAATGTTTTTTGAAATAATAATAATTTGAAATAATTTTCTACTTTAAACTTTGCTTTCGTCAAAGAATGCTCCCTTAGCAGAAATTACAGCATTGCAGACCTTTGGCATTCTAGCTGTTAATTTGCTGAGGTAATCTGGGGAAATTTCACCCCATGCTTCCAGAAGCCGCTCCCACAAGTTTGATTGGGTTGATGGGCACTTTTTTCGTACCATACGGTCAAGCTGCTCCCACAACAGCTCAATGGGGTTGAGATCTGGTGACTGCGCTGGCCACTCCATTACCGATAAAACACCAGCTGCCTGCTTCTTCTCTAAATAGTTTGTGCATAATTTGGAGGTGTGCTTTGGGTCATTGTCCTGTTGCAGGATGAAATTGGCTCCAATCAAGCGTTGTCCACAGGGTATGGCAAGGTGTTGCAAAATGGAGTGATAGCCTTCCTTATTCAAAATCCCTTTTACCTTGTTCAAATCTCCCACTTTACCAGCACCAAAGCAACCCCAGACCATCACATTACCTCCAACATGTTTGACAGATGGTGTCAGGCACTCTTCCAACATCTTTTTAGTTGTTCTGCGTCTCACAAATGTTCGTCTGTGTAATCCAAACACCTCAAACTTTGATTCATCTGTCCATAACACTTTTTTTCCAATCTTCCTCTGTCCAATGTCTGTGTTCTTTTGCCCATATTAATCTTTTTCTTTTATTAGCCAGTCTCAGATATGGCTTTTTCTTTGCCACTCTGCCCTGAAGGCCAGCATCCCGGAGTCGCCTCTTCACTGTAGACGTTTACACTGGCGTTTTGCGGGTACTATTTAATGAAGCTGCCAGTTGAGGACCTGTGAGGCGTCGATTTCTCAAACTGGAGACTCTAATGTACTTGTCTTCTTGCTCAGTTGTGCAGCGGGGCCTTCCACTTCTCCTTCTACTCTGGTTAGAGCCTGTCTGTGCTCTCCTCTGAAGGGAGTAGTACACACCATTGTAGGAAATCTTCAGTTTCTTGGCAATGTCTCGCATGGAATGGACTTATTTCTCAGAACAAGTATAAACTGTCGAGTTTCAATTGAAAGTTGTTTTTTTCTGGCCATTTTGTGAGTTTAATCGAACCAACAATTGTAATGCTCCAGATTCTCAACTAGCTCAAAGGAAGGTCAGTTTTATAGCTTCTCTAATCAGCAAAACTGTTTTCAGCTGTGCTAACCTACTTGCACAAGGGTTTTCAAGGGTTTTCTAAATATCCAATAGCCTCCTTACAGAGTTAGCAAACACAATGTACCATTAGAACACTGGAGTGATGGTTGTTGGAAATGGGTCTCCATACATCTATGTAGATATTGCATTAAAAACCAGATGTTTACAGCTAGAATAGTCATTTACCACATTAATAATGTATAGAGTGTATTTTTGATGCATTTAATGTTAGCTAAATTGAAAAAAAAACAAAACTGCTTTTCTTTCAAAAATAAGAACATTTTCAAGTGACCCCAAACATTTGAACGGTAGTGTACATCTATCAAATTAAATTAAACTCTCTCAACCTGAGACAACTGGTTTGTTCACAAGAGAAGTAAACTTAACAATAAAACCTCTATTCTTAATTAAATAAATCAAATACCCAGTCTGGTAGACATTCAGGAACTTCAAGTATTTTCTTAAATAATGTTTATATCGCCACCTTGAAAATGCAAATTTTTCTTCGGCTTGCTCCTGACTCACCATTTCTGCCTCTTCTTCGTTTGTGTCATGTCACTGGTGTGCTTCGGCACGCGTATAAAAACGCCGGTTCTGATTGGCTACCATAACAATGCCTTAGCCAATCACTTACTGACTTGTTAAGTTAAACAGGTGTTACACCGAGAACTGTGACCTATCGAGGTCTGTTACTCCTCACTAGTCTGGGCAGCGGTCCGCTCGGATTACTGTTAGTATATCAATTTATAGTAACGCACCGCTTTTAATGACCAGTAACGTCAACGGCTTTGTAACGACAGGAAAAGTAATTAATTATATTATCCCGTTACTGACAAAATGACGCCGTTACCTAACACCGTTATTTTTAACGGCGTTATTCGCAACACGGGTCTTCAGTGGCTATACAATTAGTACAATTCATGTTGTTTTTGCACAAAATGCAGTCATTTTACATGTTTCTATAATGTTTACATTTTCTATACACACACGGTTATCCAAACACAAAATTCTGGACCTTATTTACAATTGCTTGTACACAGCATGTCAAAAATGAAAACCTAAGGTTCAAAACCTTAAATACTGTATAAAATGCAAAGTTCTGCAAAAACAAAGGCAGCTGAAAAGCTATTACTGTAATACATATTTTTTGCACATATAAATCAATTAAATAAAATAAAGTACAGTAATGTACCAGATCAGAGAAGAGCAAATATAACAATTTGTCCTGCAATCTCAAGTGCTGGTTTGGTCCTTTACAAATGCCAGATTGGTCCCTATAAGAGTGACCTCCATCTTTAGTTTTTGAATGAACTCTACCAACAACTGGTTCCAGAAGCAGAAATGGAACAGGTGGGAGGAAACACGAGGACATTTGTGATGGGACAGTGTAGCATTCTGTCATTCTCATCAAATCTAATCAAATCAAATATATGTGTATAGCGCTTTTCACAACATATATAATACTTTTCATAACAATACTATGGGACCAAATCCCTAATGAGCAAGCCAAAGGCGACAGTGGCAAGGAAAAACTCCCTAGATGGTGGGGAATAGGAAGAAACCTTGGGAGGACCAAGACTCAAAAGGAAACCCATCCTCCATTGGGCGGCCCGTTAACACACAAATTACACAAAAACAAATTATACAGACGAATACACAAGTTACAAACAAATCACACAATCAGGCTAAGTATAAGGTAACTAGAATGGAAGTTCTGGGTGTTGATATTGTCAATGTAAATGTCTTATGATGAACGCCAGGTTTTCATTCCGTGTCGGAGCGATGATACTGGTATTGTAGGCTCCAACTGCAGTGTTACTCCCCAAGTGAACCTCGGAGAAGAAAGATATGTGATGTGGTAAATATGTAACAGATTATTCAAAGGCCAAACTAAACAGATACGTCTTTAGTTGAGTTTTAAACATCGAGACTGTGTCTGAGTCCCGAATAAGGGCAGGAAGATTATTCCACAGTTGTGGAGCTTTAAAAAAAAGGCTATTCCACCTGCTGTGACCTTTTTGATCCTAGGAACAGTTAATAAGCCTGCGTCCTGTGAACGAAGTGAACGTGCTGGGTTGTAATGATCAATAAATTCACTAAGATACTCTGGAGCTAAGCCATGCAGTGTTTTATATGTTAATAAAAGTATTTTATAGTCAATACGGAATCTAACTGGCAGCCAATGTAATGACGATAGTACAGGACTAATGTGATCAAATGTTTTAGTTTTCGTTAAAACTCGCGCTGCTGCGTTCTGAACCAGCTGGGGTTTGTTTATTGATTTACCAGAACATCCAGCTAGGAGACTATTGCAGTAATCTAGGCGAGAGGATATGAATGCATGGATTAGTTTTTCCGCATCACTAGTATTTAATATATTTCTAATTTTAGCAATGTAGCGTAAGTGAAAATACGCTACCCTAGTTATATTATCAATGTGTGTATCGAACGAGAGATCTGGGTCTATTGTGACACCTACAGTTGTGATCAAATTTATTCAAACCCCAATGCTGCGAAGGGTTTTATGGAATTCAGTGCACATTTGTAATTGTGTTCATAATGAAATCTTACAAGGACTTGTTAAAGAACTAAATGCAACTAAGATAGCATCAATTTTTTTTGTCATAAAGTATTAAATGGCCTTTTTGTGATTTCTTCATTGACACAATTATTCAACCCCTTTACGACTACCACTCCTAAGAACAGAGGTTCATTCCAGTGTTTTCCATCAGGTATTGAAAACATCTGTGGATGTCAACGAGCAGCAATCAAGCATGATAAGCACCAATTAGGCAGATTTAAAAGGACTGTGATACTCAGCTCCTTCTAGACATCTACTGGTGTGTTTCCAAGCATGGTGAAGGCAAGAGAATGGTCCCAGAAGACAAGAGAAGAGGTTATTGCTCTTCACAAGAATGGCAATGGATATAAAAAGATTGCGAAGTTGTTAAATATTCCAAGAGACACTATCGGAAGTATCATTCGCAAGTTCAAGTTAAAGGGCACAGTGGAAACGTTACCTGGTCGTGGCAGAAAGAAGATCCTGACCGCGACTGCTGTGCGCTACCTGAAGCGTAATGTGGAGAAAAATCCCCGCGTGACTGCTAAGGAACTGAAAAAAGACCTGTCAGATGTGGGCACTGAAGTTTCAGCTCAGACAATAAGGCGCGCACTGCATAACGAAGACCTCATGCCAGAACGCCCAGACGCACCCCCTTGCTGACTCCAAAGAACAAGAAAAGTCGACTGCAGTATGCCAAAAGTCATGTGGACAAGCCACAAAGGTTTTGGAACAGTGTACTGTGGTCAGATGAAACTAAATTAGAACTGTTTGGGACAATGGACCAGCGCTATGTTTGGAGAAGGAAGAACCAGGCTTATGAACAAAAGAACACCTTGCCTACTGTGAAGCATGGCGGGGGGTCAATTATGCTTTGGGGCTGTTTTGCTTCTAATGGTACAGGAAAGCTTCAACGTGTGCAGGGTACCATGAATTCCCTTCAGTACCAGGAGATCTTGGAGGAAAATGTGATGGAGTCAGTCACAAACCTGCGGCTTGGGAGACGTTGGACCTTCCAACAGGACAATGATCCGAAGCACACATCCAAGTCCACTAGAGCATGGTTGAACATGAAAGGCTGGAACATTCTAGAGTGGCCATCGCAATCACCAGACTTAAATCCAATTGAGAACCTCTGGTGGGACCTAAAGAAGGCAGTTGCAGTGCGCAAGCCTAAGAATGTGACTGAACTGGAGGCTTTTGCCCATGAAGAATGGGCTAAGATACCCATAGGTCGCTGCAAGACACTTGTGTCAAGCTATGCTTCACGCTTGAAAGCTGTCATAACTGGAAAAGGATGTTGTACTAAGTACTAAAAAATAATGTCACTAGGGGGTTGAATAAAACTGATAATGAAAAGACATTTGTGGTTATTCCATCATAAATATTATGTTATGTTTGTCTAATTTATAAGTGCCTCTTTGATATAATTGTAAATAAGATGACTGAAATGATCAAAATCAATGTCAAACTGGCCAAAACACTTTATTTCAGTGGGGGTTGAATAAATTTGATCACAACTGTAAGTTCTTTACCTCTGCGCTGGGGGTTATAGTAAAGGAATGTAGATTCAATGCTACATTACGTATCTTCTCTCGCTGCCCTAGACCCAACTATTATTAGCTCTGTTTTATCTGGACTTAGTGCTAGAAAGTTACACGTCATCCAATGTTTTATCTCTTTTAAACACTTCTCGATTTTACTGTTTACACCTAAATCATCGGATTTAGCCGATAAATATAGTTGGGTGTTGCCTGCGTAGGAGTGGAAACTGATGTCGTGCTTATGCATAATCTCGCCTAAGGGTAACATGTAAAGTGTAAATAGAAGTGGTCCTAGGACTGTCCCTTGTGGGACACCATATTTAACCCGAACAGATTTAGATGTTTTATTATTAACACTTACACATTGGAAGTGGTCGGTCAGATATGACCTAAACCAAGAGAGTGCAACTCCTTTAATACCTACCGTGTTTTCTAGTCGATCCAGCAAAATGTTGTGGTATACAGTATCAAAAGCTGCACTAAGATCTAACAGTATAAGGAACGAGACGAGCTCATTATCGGACAATATTAGTAAATCATTCACTACCCTGAGTAAAGCTGTTTCAGTGCTGTGGTTCGGTCTAAATCCTGATTGGAACTTTTCATGGATACTATTTGATTGGAGATAATGATTTAACTGATTGTAAACTGCTTTTTCTAGAATTTTAGAGATAAATGGGAGATTAGAAATTGGTCTATAGTTGGCTAGAATCTGCGGATCGAGATTCTGTTTTTTAATCAAGGGTCTAATTATGGCGCATTTTAATTGTTATCACAAACTGGTTTATAGACCATCCAAGAGTGATGTCCCTTTTCCTCCTGCCCATCTCGCCTTTCCTCAAACCCACTAAGGAACTTTATTCAGTCTGGAGGTGGAAGGTGTATGATCATTGGCCCCATGACCAAATGTCCCTCCTGGATGCAATGGATCCCGGCTGCAGAGACAGTCTGGAGGTGGAAGGTGTATGATCATTGGCCCCATGACCAAATGTCCCTCCTGGATGCAATGGATCCCGGCTGCAGAGACATTTCAGCTGAAGACTGCCAGGGGTGAATAAGGAATACCAAGCTTTTCTATCCCAGATGCATGTCAAGGTCTAACATCAGATGTGATGTGGATGAAACATGTGGCCAACTGCTGAAGACCACTTACATTACACATAACAAGACTGTCCAGTTTTGTATTGTGTTTTTCCCCCTTGTGTGGCTTTTTTTTACAGTGGTTGTGCAGTGATTGACTATGTTAATCTCGAATAGAGAATCTGTGCTAGTGTTTGAAATAATGATTGGATACTGAACTAGGTTTTCTGTGTTTTAACAAAGTTGGTGTATATAGAGGAAACTTTGTTTGCATTGTGAAATGCAAAGTTGGTATGTAGTTAAGAAAATGCACTTTTGAACAGCTATTTGCATGAGGTAAATGTGTTGCTGTGTTTAGAGTTTTGAAAATATATCTCAAGTATTGGGAAATGAATGTTAGCAGTCGTAAAAAACTGTAAATGGTATCCTGACAGATTTTAAGTTAACCTTTGACCTTGCTCCCTTCACTTTCAATGTCCTTTACATTATATATATATATATATATATTTATATCAATCTGTAATAAATTACTATAACTTGCAACTGTGATTTAAAAGGTTTGAAAAATAGGCAAAATATTTAATTAAAAAAGCTGCTAAATTTCTCAGAAGCTCCTCACATTTCCTCTTCTTGAGAGGGCAGGACTGGAGGTTGTCAGGGTGAAAAACAGACAGGAAAATTAGACAGTCCTGTTTGCAGGGGGATATTGATTATATCAGTCAACGTAGACGGGATAGTGATGAAGTGAGAGCATCAGGACTCTGCAGGGGGAAGTGTGTGTGTGTGTGCATGTGCGTGTGTTTGTATGTATATATGTGTGTGTGTATATGTGTGTGTGTGTCTGTGTCTGCGTGTGTGTATATATATGTTTGTGTGTGTGTCTGTGTGTGCATGTCTGTGTCTGCGTGTGTGTATATGTGTGTGTGTGTGTCTGTGTGTGCGTGTCTGTGTCTGTGTGTGCGTGTCTGTGTCTGTGTGTGTGTGTCTGTGTGTGCGTGTGTGTGTGTGTGTTTCTGTGTGTGTGTGTCTGTGTCTGCGTGTGTGTATATATGTGTGTGTGTGTCTGTGTGTGCGTATGTGAGTGTGTGTGTGTGTGTCTGTGTGTGTGTGTGTGTGTATATGTGTGTGTGTGTCTGTGTGTGTGTATGTGAGTGTGTGTGTGTGTGTGTCTGTGTGTATGTGTGTGTGTATGTGAGTGTGTGTATGTATGTGAGTGTGTGTGTGTGTGTGTGTGTGTGTGGAGAGGAGGTAGTGTAAGTGAAAGGTGTCACAGGAGAACGGACAGGTAGACAAGTCCACTGGTGCTGTCACTGGGAGATGGAAGTCGTGCTATTGAAAGAAGCAAAAGAGAAGAAATCAAATACATGTAGAGATGTGAGGAGAGAAACAGAGTGCGGAGGTGCTGGTGACTACTGGGAAAAAAGAGAGACAGAAAGAGAGAAAGAAAGAGAGAAAGAAAGCATGAGCAAAAGCTTTCAGAGCTGCAGTAGCCTTTGAGACAAAAGGGGAAGATGGAGAAATACCACCCCAGTGAAAGAGCATGAGCCTGGTCTGGTCTGGACTGGTCCGGTCTGGTCTAGTTCGGTCCGGTCTGGTCTGGTCTGATTGCCCCCTCCCCACCTCGCTGTCAGCAGCCGCTGGCCTACTGAGCAAACGGCTCCTTCTGCACACCGACCATGAGACATGAAAGAACATAATGACACTAAGGTCACAAGCTTCCACGACACCCCCCATATCTCACATCAAAGAGCTTTAAAGGCTCGGCAGATTTCACCAGACTGAACTGAACACTCAATGAAAAAGATTTCATAGGGGGGGGGGGGGGGGGGGGGGTGCGACTCGCTGGTGCCACAGAACAGAGTGAAGAAAGGGGCTTTTATAATTTAACAAACCATTTAGAGCAAATCACTGAGGCTAGCATAAACCTGTCACCTTGGAGACATTTCCATGGCAGCCAAGTGCAAAATAGGACCATGACTTGTGATGCATCTCCCCGTGTCAGTATGCTCAACTCAGTTTAGTCAATTGGTTGAGTGAAGTTACTTCATGATGAAAAACTTAAATGAAAACAATTTAAGCTAATTTCCTAAAGTCCAAAATAAATGTATCTGGGACTAGGACAACTTGTGGAATATTCCAGGAATCAAAGTAATAGACCCTGCATTACAATCAGGTGTGGAGGACACGGGGACACTGGGACACTGGGACAGTGCTCGGCTTTCCCATCCTGTGTCAGCCAGACCTGGACCAACACTCACTCAACCACTGATACGTAATTTTGCTCAAAGTAAATGAATCACTTAACCAGGGATAATCACTTAATCTTCTGACAGCACTGTAGTAAAGCTCACTTGAGATCTTGTGAGTCTCCAGAAGAGAAACATGTACAGGATTATATTCAATATTGATTTAGGAGACCTAATAACACTGATGTTAACATAAATTAGCTGTCATTTCAACAGGATTAAAGCCGCAATGTTAAACAGTGACTGGACCAAAGAGAGTCAAAGGTGAATGAATGTGGATTAAATAAAATTCTGAGTATTCAACACTGTGCATCAGTAAAACTGTAACGTGGTTTTGATGTAGCTCATTAAATATACTGCCAAGAGTGAGCAGCATATCTCTATTAACATATAATAACATAGTCCTAAAGCTGTATTAAACAGCTTCATGGCATGATCAAATGAGAAAATCAAATAATCTCATTGAGTGTCTGCAGGTGGTATGCTTTAGTCAGTCGTTTAATCTTAATTAAAGAGGCCGCAGCACACAGCAAAGTGTCGCTGGACCCAGACTAAGACGTGGGTGAGTGGAGCGGAGCAGAGAGCTCCTGTGATCGTTAAAGCAAACAG
This sequence comes from Brachyhypopomus gauderio, assembly GCF_052324685.1. NCBI lineage: Eukaryota > Metazoa > Chordata > Actinopteri > Gymnotiformes > Hypopomidae > Brachyhypopomus > Brachyhypopomus gauderio. The sequence continues at coordinate 869,784 of NW_027506914.1, read as the reverse complement.
CGACGTTTTAGTGCGAGGAAAGCCACTCTTCGATAATCGATACGGCAGGCTGCTCCCTCCGCAAGCCCAGGTCCTGCATGCAGACACGTACACCCACACGCGTGGAGCCATCCATTTATTTATTATGCTTCTCAGACCATGCGGGTCGAGCAAAGGTTCTCGTCCCATTTGTTCTCCGCTCTTGGTCACAGCTGTTTCTGCTTTGAAGAGAATGCTAAGTAAACTCAGGCAGACCTTTGAAGCTGAGAGAGTGGAAGTTCTGGCCTGAGGGCTAAGGAATCGCTAAGAGTTCAACCAGCTTAGAGCAAACCCTCATCTGGTAAAGCGTCAGGGAGACGCCCAGTGCTCTGCTGGTGCAGCAGGTATCACCGTGTTTCAATGTGAACAGAACGATCGTTGTTGATACTTATAAGTCTTATTATTAAGACTTAGACTCCGCATCACGTTAAATACACGAGGATTTACACTAGGAGCCTGCGGCTTGCTAGGAAGCTTAAGTTCAGCCTGTTTACCAAGGAGACGTGGCAGGAAGTGAAAATGCTTGAGAGGTCGAAACTTTGTAAAGAAGATGGTTGAGTGAAGATCCTTCAAGTGATGAAGCTTAGGTAGAAAAGCTATCAATCAGCTTCAGCCCAATGGAAATGCCAGCTTTCCTCCTCAGTCTCATCAAGCAGCATCACATAAGACTAGAGTCAGTAAAGTCTCTATATATCAGTGGGGAACCGTCAGGGCCCTCTACGCCCTCTCAGAGGGCCTAAAATATTCTTAAAACATAAATATATATAATATAATTTATCCAATTTTATTTTATCTACTTACAGTTTGACAATCGACATCTAAACAATTACAAAAATATAAGCAAATAAATTATTCACCCGTGTCTATTCAATCTGTGTTGGAAGGTGAGGGGTTAAGTGGAAGCCTGTGAGCCTGTGTCTCCCCCTATCAGGACTGTGATGCCAGCTGTTCGTTTACAGAGGGCCTGGCAGTTATAATTCAGCGCAATACCAGTTTCAAATGACAGTAAAATTGACAAATAATATCTTCCGTCTTAGGCTTAACTGTATGATAATTTCCACCCGCTGTGGTGACGCTAGCTGTCGTTAGCGCACACCGTTAGCTAGTTTCGATTCAGTCCTTTGATGCCCTCGTGCGCGTTGTTTACATATTCCGCTTCCGAGGAACACGGAGCTGTGAACCTTATTTTGTTGGATCCTTATTTTGCATAAATAGAGTACATATGTTATTGTTTACGGCATTTCTAAAGTTGTACTGTCGTCTCAATTTTTATTATTTTTTTTAATTGCAGTTAATTAGGAGAGGAAACAAATTTTTTTCGGGGGGGGGGGGGGGGTATAATGGTCATGGTTCACTACTGCTCTATATAGTCTATGGTATGACTGCACCAAACACTCTGAGCAGCTCAACACATACCGTTTATTTGCAGGAGTTAATGTGAACGACAGCGGTCTGCCTGTAAAGCAACAGAGCAGTGGACAGCTGATGATACATTAGATGAGAGGAGAACCTACCAGAGCACAGCCTTTCAGAGCACAGCCTACCATACCACAGCCTATCAGAGCACAGCGTAACAGAGCACAGCCTATCAGAGCACAGCCTACCATAGCACAGCAGAACAGAGCACAGCCTAACAGAGCACAGCGTAACAGAGGACAGCCTAACAGAGCACAGCGTAACAGAGCACAGCCTATCAGAGCACAGCCTATCAGAGCACAGTCTACCAGAACACAGCCTATCAGAGCACAGCCTAACATAGCACAGCTTATCAGAGCACAGCGTAACAGAGCACAGCCTATTAGAGCACAGCCTACCATTGCACAGCATAACAGAGCACAGTGTAGCAGAGCACAGCCTTTCAGAGCACAGCCTACCATAGCACAGCCTATCAGAGCACAGCGTAACAGAGCACAGCCTAACAGAGCACAGCCTAACAGAGCACAGCGTAACAGAGGACAGCCTAACAGAGCACAGCGTAACAGAGCACAGCCTATCAGAGCACAGCCTATCAGAGCACAGTCTACCAGAACACAGCCTGTCAGAGCACAGCCTAACATAGCACAGCTTATCAGAGCACAGCGTAACAGAGCACAGCCTACCATTGCACAGCATAACAGAGCACAGTGTAGCAGAGCACAGCCTTTCAGAGCACAGCCTACCATAGCACAGCCTATCAGAGCACAGCGTAACAGAGCACAGCCTATCAGAGCACAGCCTACCATAGCACAGCATAACAGAGCACAGCCTAACAGAGCACAGCGTAACAGAGGACAGCCTAACAGAGCACAGCGTAACAGAGCACAGCCTATCAGAGCACAGTCTACCAGAACACAGCCTATCAGAGCACAGCCTAACATAGCACAGCTTATCAGAGCACACCGTAACAGAGCACAGCCTATCAGAGCACAGCCTACCATTGCACAGCATAACAGAGCACAGTGTAGCAGAGCACAGCCTAACAGAGCACAGCGTAACAGAGGACAGCCTAACAGAGCACAGCGTAACAGAGCACAGCCTATCAGAGCACAGCCTATCAGAGCACAGTCTACCAGAACACAGCCTGTCAGAGCACAGCCTAACATAGCACAGCTTATCAGAGCACAGCGTAACAGAGCACAGCCTACCATTGCACAGCATAACAGAGCACAGTGTAGCAGAGCACAGCCTACCATAGCACAGCCTATCAGAGCACAGCGTAACAGAGCACAGCCTATCCGAGCACAGCCTACCATAGCACAGCATAACAGAGCACAGCCTAACAGAGCACAGCGTAACAGAGGACAGCCTAACAGAGCACAGCGTAACAGAGCACAGCCTATCAGAGCACAGCCTATCAGAGCACAGTCTACCAGAACACAGCCTATCAGAGCACAGCCTAACATAGCACAGCTTATCAGAGCACAGCATAACAGAGCACAGTGTAGCAGAGCACAGCCTATCAGAGCACAGTCTACCAGAACACAGCCTATCAGAGCACAGCCTACCATAGCACAGCTTATCAGAGCACAGCGTAACAGAGCACAGCCAATTAGAGCACAGCCTACCATAGCACAGCCTATCAGAGCACAGTCTATCAGAGCACAGTGTAGCAGAGCACAGCCTATCAGAGCACAGCCTACCATAGCACAGCATAACAGAGCACAGTGTAGCAGTGCACAGCCTATTAGAGCACAGCCTACTATTGCACAGCATACCAGAGCACAGTGTAGCAGAGCACAGTGTACCAGAGCACAGCCACATGGCCACATTCTGAAAGAAATGAGTCAGGCCTTGTCTCCATCACTGTGTAAATGACTGCATGCAGGTAAAAGAAATGCGGTCATGTTAGTCGGGAACAGTATACGGTTTCTAGGCTCGGTCGTAACCTCAAAGGCTCCATGCAGTACTGCTTTAACCGCACATTGCATTGATTTAGTATGAGTATCAGGTCGACACAATACAACAAATGTAGAGGTAGGTGTGTGTGTGTGAAGTAAAACTGAATCTCCTGATATATGCACCCTATTGACACTGTGTCAGATGGGTGAGTGACGTTTAGTGCAGTGGTAGATTCCCTCGCCTGCTGTTTTCAGAGCGGGCGCTGGGAGTGCTGTCTCGTGCCCTCCCGCTGGACACAGTCTTAATGAAATCCCCAGGTACATGGCAAAACTTCACCAGCTAAACCAGGAAACTTGCTCAAGCGTAAAGTCAGGAAACATAAAATGGTTATTTCTGTTTTTCTATCAAATACACTGGGAGAAAACACTGTGTTTTCTAGAGCTCACATGGTCCGTCATTAGGTGCTGCCCTCCGTGCTACGCGTCAATCTCATCGTGTGTGAACCTGCTCAGCTTTCCTGTCTTCCCTGATGATGTAAGTAATGTATGAGCACATGTGGGTTGAGAGGTGAGCACCCAGAAATGTCCTCAGCTTCATCTAGTGAGAAAGAAAGGTTCCTGGTTAAAAAAGTTATAAATATTTTCACCTGGGCAAGTGGCAGAAATGCAGAGATTATGCAGATATTAAAGGATTACCTCTGGTGCATCATTCCCGTTGCAACTCTCCAAAAGAAATCTGCAATCTCTCATTTTAGCCTATTTTGCTCAATCCCGTTCTTCACTGTTTCAGCGTGCCGTTCACGGGGACGTCACGGGTGTCACTCGGGCCTCGTGGGGTCCTGGGACACATTCAGCCCTGTCGTGTGCTCATGTTAGTGCTTGTGTTCTGTTCTATGTGTTCATGCTAATTCTCTTGTTTATAGGTTCGTCTCTGTAGCGGCTTCGGCACACCTGCATGTCTGTCTCTCACCTCGTTAGTGTGTGTTTCTAAACCCCGTGTGTCACCTGCCTGTCTGTCAGCCGCTGGATGTCTGAGCGCGTTAAGACACTGAAGTCGTGATTCATTCAACTGAGTACTCGCACCTGCACCTCATCTCTGCCCCACACTGCCACACAATGTCCACTCCTCAGAGGCCATGTCCCCTCTTCCAAGGACATGTGTCCTCCTCCATGTCCCCTAGTTGCAGACTTTGCTTCTTCATACCAGCTGGAAGTTTCTTTTTTCAAAAGATCATCCAAACCAGCCACTCTATAAACGTAAAATTTTGGGAGTTATTGTGTTCTTTTAAACATATGCTGGTATGAAGCTTCCTGTATATCAAATCCCTCATTCTCCACAGGGAGAGTAATTGGATTTCAGATCTGATTAGCTGGTCACAATGGATCTCCATGCTTGTTCCAGCAGCAAAAGATTTATTGAGCTTGCCAAGGCCCACATGCACCAAACAGTTCTCTCCCTGACATACACTGACGTACAGTCAATGTCTTTGAGAGAAATGCTAGTGAGGGCACTTCCTGAAGGGGGAAGGGGGTGACTTGAGAGACAGTTGTCCTTGGCTCTAATCCCCTTCCCGTCTCCCAGGTGATGGGCGTTCCAGGGGTCAAGGAGCAGTGAGGGCAGAGTTCAGGGGTCGCCTTCGTCTTCATTCATCCTGTGTTTTAACAACGCCCTCAGTATGTCAGCGTTTATTTAAAGAAATGTGTATGTGTGTGTGTTTGTTGGGGGGGGATACATCTTATATTGTGTGTGTGTGTGTGTATCTCTGTCTCCCATTACATTGTGTGTGTGTGTGTATCTCTGTCACTCATTATATTGTGTGAGTGTATACCCCTGTCTCCCGTTTTATTGTCTTTTGTGTGTGTGTGTATACCTCAGTCTCCCTGTTATTTTGTTGGTGTGTGTGTAAATAACTGTCTCCCTTGTTATATATATTGTGTGTGTGTGTATCTCTATCTCCCATGTTATATATTGTTTTTATTGTATGTGTACCTCTGTCTCCTGTGTTTTATTGTTTGTGTATGTGTATATATACCCCTGTCTCCTGTGTTTTATTGTGTGTGTGTGTGTGTGTTTGTGTGAGTGTTTGTGTGTGGGTGTGTATGTGAGTGTATGTGTGTGGGTGTGTACCTCTGTCTCCTGTATCTTATTGTGTGTGTGTTTGTACCTCTGTCTCCTGTGTTTTATTGTGTGTGTATGTGTATATATACCCCTGTCTCCTGTGTTTTATTGTGTGTGTTTGTGTGTGTGTGTGTGTGTGAGTGTTTGTGTGTGGGTGTGTACCTCTGTCTCCTGTGTTTTATTGTGTGTGAGTGTGTGTGTTTGTACCTCTGTCTCCTGTATCTTATTGTGTGTGTGTTTGTACCTCTGTCTCCTGTGTTTTATTGTGTGTGTGTGTGTGTGTGTGTGTTTGTGTGTTTGTGTGTGTGTGTGTGTGTGTGTGTGTGTGTGTGACATGCCAGACATCATCCATCACACCACGTGTTCTGCTCTCCAGATCTGTGGTCCAATTGTCCTGTTCCACTCACTGGTTAGCAACACCAGGTATGTGAAGTCAAGACTGAGACTGAAGAGACTCATATTAAAGGGCTTAGTGAATTTCTATTGCCCTAAACCCCTTATCTCAGCCTCCCACGTGTGATTACATTTCCACAACGCTGTTCACACGCGGGCCTCGCTCTGAGGGAAACAAGCCATGCTTGTGTTATTCTAATGCACATTATTACCACTAATCTCCACGCAGCGCCCTGCTGAGAGTGAAGTAACAGGTCCACACGCCCCAGTGTGCCTCCTTCTGCCCCAGGGGCCCATGGGGAAGGTGTGTCCGATGTACCTGTGTGTTAGGGGAATGATGCTCCCTAACGTGTGTTGTCAAGGACCTTCGTAGGACACACTGCAATCGCCTCACCCATACTCTCCCTCCAAATGAATTAACACGCAGGATTCAGCCGGGTCTTCGTTTCCTAATGAGCCTCAGACCCAGACGCCTGTGCATTGTGCAAAGACTGATTTGAAACAATCCAGGACATCATAATTATATTGGTGGGGGCCTAACCGGCCTCCGGTGGGAGGGGAGGCAGCATGCTCTGTTGCCGTGCTCCGTTGCCGTGCTCCGTTGCCGTGCTCCGTTGCCGGGCCCACCTGCCCTGTACTGCCAGAGGGGAGGAGTAATCACCCCAGACCGTCGGGACTGATCGCCGCTTAATTAATGACTGGATGGTGTGTAGGTATGTGAGCAGGTGTCCCGCGGAGCAGATGTCCTGTAGAGCAGACGTCCCGCGGAGCAGGTGTCCTGTAGGGCAGACGTCCCGTAGAGCAGACGTCCCGTTGAGCAGGTGTCCCGTTAAGCAGACATCCCGTGGAGCAGACGTCCCTTTGAGCGGACGTCTCACGAAGCAGGTGTCCCGTAGAGCAGACGTCCCGTAGAGCAGACGTCCCGTTGAGCAGACGTCCCGTTGAGCAGGTGTCCCGTACAGCAGACGTCCCGTTGAGCAGACGTCCCGTTGAGCAGACGTCCCGTGGACAACAGGGCCGTTTACTACCAACTAGGGACATGGACTGGCTGGACTGTGACAGGGTGTTGCAGGTGAACAGGAGGAGGAGCAGGTGAACAGGGGGCGGGGCAGGTGAGCAGGGGCAGGGCGGGGGAGGAGCAGATGAACAGGGCGGGAGGGGAGCCGGGGGAGGGGCATGTAAACAGGGGGAGGGGCACTTGTGCAGGAGTAGGGCAGGTAAGCAGGGGAGGAGCAAATGAAGAGGAGGTGGGGCAGATGAACAGGGCAGGGAGGGGCAGGTGAACAAGAGAAAGAAGAGAGTGACAGATAAAAGTAGGAGGCAGAGTGGAGAAAAGAATGTACAGGTTGGGAGAAGAGGAGGAGAGGATGAAGAGAGGGAGAGATTGACTAAACAGGCATAAATTTTCCATCGCACTGTCAAGGTTTCAAAATGACACCATGATCTTGGGCAGCCTGTGCCCTTCACGTTCTCCACCAGAGAACTTCAACTCGACAGATCAAAGATACGGAGGTGGAAACGCTCCACTGAGCCGAGAGGGTTAGGGTGATGTACGTGATGGAGGACACCCACAGGGTTAGGGTGGTGTATGTGATGGAGGACACACACAGGGTTAGGGTGGTGTACGTGATGGAGGACACCCACAGGGTTAGGGTGGTGTATGTGATGGAGGACACACACATGGTTAGGGTGGTGTACGTGATGGAGGACACACACAGGGTTAGGGTGGTGTACGTGATGGAGGACACCCACAGGGTTAGGGTGATGTACGTGATGGAGGAACAGACACACACAGGGTTAGGGTGGCGTACGTGATGGAGGAACAGACATACACAGGGTTAGGGTGGTGTACGTGATGGAGGACACACAGGGTTAGGGTGGTGTACGTGATGGAGGAGCAGACACACACAGGGTTAGGGTGGTGTACGCGATGTAGGAGCAGACACATACAGGGTTAGGGTGGTGTACATGATGGAGGACACACACAGGGTTAGGGTGGTGTACGTGATGGAGGACACACACAGGGTTAGGGTGGTGTACGTGATGGTGGTGCAGACACCCACAGGGTTAGGGTGGTGTACGTGATGGAGGACACACACAGGGTTAGGGTGGTGTACGTGATGGAGGACACACACAGAGGGTTAGGGTGGTGTACGTGATGGAGGAACAGACACCCACAGGGTTAGGGTGGTGTACATGATGGAGGACACACACAGGGTTAGGGTGGTGTACGTGATGGAGGACACACACAGAGGGTTAGGGTGGTGTACGTGATGGAGGAACAGACACCCACAGGGTTAGGGTGGTGTACGTGATGGAGGACACACACAGGGTTAGGGTGATGTACATGATGGAGGACACACACAGGGTTAGGGTGGTGTATGTGATGGAGGACACCCACAGGGTTAGGGTGGTGTACGTGATGGAGGACACCCACAGGGTTAGGGTGGTGTATGTGATGAAGGAGCAGACACCCACAGGGTTAGGGTGGTGTATGTGATGTAGGAGCAGACACACACAGGGTTAGGGTGGTGTACGTGATGGAGGTGCAGACACCCACAGGGTTAGGGTGGTGTATGTGATGTAGGAGCAGACACACACAGGGTTAGGGTGGTGTACGTGATGTAGGAGCAGACACACACAGGGTTAGGGTGGTGTACGTGATGGAGGACACACACAGGGTTAGGGTGGTGTACGTGATGGAGGACACCCACAGGGTTAGGGTGGTGTATGTGATGAAGGAGCAGACACCCACAGGGTTAGGGTGGTGTATGTGATGTAGGAGCAGACACACACAGGGTTAGGGTGGTGTACGTGATGGAGGTGCAGACACCCACAGGGTTAGGGTGGTGTACGTGATGGAGGAACAGACACCCACAGGGTTAGGGTGGTGTACGTGATGGAGGACACACACAGGGTTAGGGTGGTGTAAGTGATGGAGGAGCAGACACCCACAGGGTTAGGGTGATGTACGTGATGGAGGACACCCACAGGGTTAGGGTGGTGTACGTGATGGAGAAACAGACACCCACAGGGTTAGGGTGGTGTACGTGATGGAGGAGAGGACACCCACAGGGTTAGGGTGGTGTACGTGATGGAGGACACCCACAGGGTTAGGGTGGTGTACGTGATGTAGAAGCAGACACACACAGGGTTAGGGTGGTGTACATGATGTAGGAGCAGACACACACAGGGTTAGGGTGATGTACGTGATGGAGGACACCCACAGGGTTAGGGTGGTGTATGTGATGAAGGAGCAGACACCCACAGGGTTAGGGTGGTGTACGCGATGGAGGTGCAGACACCCACAGGGTTAGGGTGGTGTACGTGATGGAGGACACACACAGGGTTAGGGTGGTGTACGTAATGGAGGAACAGACACCCACAGGGTTAGGGTGGTGTACGTGATGTAGGAGCAGACACACACAGGGTTAGGGTGGTGTACGTGATGTAGGAGCAGACACACACAGGGTTAGGGTGGTGTACGTGATGTAGGAGCAGACACACACAGGGTTAGGGTGGTGTACGTGATGTAGGAGCAGACACATACAGGGTTAGGGTGGTGTACGTGATGTAGGAGCAGACACACACAGGGTTAGAGTGGTGTACGTGATGTAGGAGCAGACACATACAGGGTTAGGGTGGTGTACATGATGTAGGAGCAGACACATACAGGGTTAGGGTGGTGTACGTGATGGAGGACACACACAGGGTTAGGGTGGTGTATGTGATGGAGGACACATACAGGGTTAGGGTGGTGTATGTGATGGAGGACACACACAGGGTTAGGGTGGTGTATGTGATGGAGGACACACACAGGGTTAGGGTGGTGTACGTGATGTAGGAGCAGACACATACAGGGTTAGGGTGGTGTACGTGATGGAGGAACAGACACACACAGGGTTAGGGTGGTGTACGTGATGTAGGAGCAGACACATACAGGGTTAGGGTGGTGTACGTGATGGAGGACACACACAGGGTTAGGGTGGTGTACGTAATGGAGGAACAGACACACACAGGGTTAGGGTGGTGTACGCGATGGAGGAACAGACACACACAGGGTTAGGGTGGTGTACGTGATGGAGGAGCAGACACACACAGGCGTCCTGTCCTGGCCCGGCTCAGCTCAGCTGACCAACACAGTTACGTGGCGTTGCCAGATACCCGTCTGCCTCAAACACTAATGTAATTTTAGTGATGAGAAATGATTAAAAGCATTGAAGGGTACATTAAATGTCAATTAAAAGTGAATTAAAAGAGCAGGCTGGCACGGGTGTGAGAGGGGCGGAGAGAACACGCAAATGAGGCAAGAGACGTCTCCGTGGAGACAGTCTATAATTTGTACCTTCAGTAACGATTTGGACCACACATGGGTGGTAGGAGATTTGATGGATGAACCTGTGCAGCTGTCTGTGTTGGGTCTGTGCAGCTCTCTGTGTTGGGTCTTTGTTGGGTCTTTATTGGGTCTGTGCAGCTGTCTGTATTGGGTCTGTGCAGCTGTCTGTGTTGGGTCTGTGCAGCTGTCTGTGTTGGGTCTGTGCAGCTGTCTGAGTTGGGTCTGTGCAGCTGTCTGTGTTGGGTCTGTGCAGCTGTCTGTGCAGCTGTCTGTGTTGGGTCTGTGCAGCTGTCTGTATTGGGTCTGCTGCTGTCTGTGTTGGGTCTGTGTTGGGTCTTTGTTGGGTCTTTATTGGGTCTGTGCACCTGTCTGTGTTGGTTCTGTGCACCTGTCTGTGTTGGGTCTGTGCAGCTGTCTGTGTTGGGTCTGTGTTTGGTCTGTGCAGCTGTCTGTATTGGGTCTGTGCAGCTGTCTGTATTGGGTCTGTGTTTGGTCTGTACAGCTGTCTGTATTGGGTCTGTGCAGCTGTCTGTGTTGGGTCTGTGCACCTGTCCATATTGTGTCTGTGCAGCTGTCTGTGTTGGGACTGTGCTGGGTCTGTGCAGCTGTCTGTGTTGGGTCTGTGCAGCTGTCTGTATTGGGTCTGTGTTGGGTCTGTGCACCTGTCCATATTGTGTCTGTGCAGCTGTCTGTGTTGGGACTGTGCTGGGTCTGTGCAGCTGTCTGTGTTGGGTCTGTGCAGCTGTCTGTGTTGGGTGTATGTTGGGTCTGTGCAGCTGTCTGTGTTGGGTCTTTATTGGGTCTGTGAAGCCGTCTGTGTTGGGTCTGTGCAGCTGTCTGTATTGGGTCTGCGCAGCTGTCTGTGTTGGGTCTGTGCAGCTGTCTGTGTTGGGTCTGTGCAGGTGTCTGTGTTGGGTCCAGGGCCGGCGCCAGAACATATACAGTGAGGGGGCGTCAGAAAATTTCGGGGGGGCGAACGTAAGTTGTTGAGCGGGGGGTGGCGAACGTAAGTTGTTGAGCGGGGGGGGGGGGGGGGGGGGGGGGTGCGTGTAACGATTGAAGAGGGGGCGCCATGTAGCGATTTTTGTAAAATAAATGGGTCTTATTTTTTACATTGAGGGGGCGGGACACCTCGCCTGAGGGGGCGACGCCCCCATTCGCCCCCTCGTGGCGCCGGCCCTGGTTGGGTCTGTGTTGGGCAGTAGCGAACCGTGACCTTTAAACCTGGGCTCGCTACCCCCCGGAAATTTTTTTTTTCCTTTCTTAATAAACTGCAATAAAGAAAAACTGAGACGACAGTGCAGCTTTAAAAACGCAATAAACAATAATATCTGTACTAGATAACGTCTTAAGCAAAATAGGTTTCCAAACAAAATAAGGTTCACAGCTCCGTGGTTCTCGGAAGCGGAATATGTAAACAACGCGCACGAGGACGTCAAAGGGATGAATCTAAAATAGCTAGCGGTGGTGCTAACGACAGCTAGCATCACCACAGTGGGCGGAAATTATCATACAGTTAAGCCCACCCACTAAGAGGGAAGATATGATTGGTCAATTTTACTGTCATTTGAAACTGGTATTGAGCTGAATTATAACTGCCAGGCCCTCTGTAAACGAACAGCGGGCATCACAGTCCTGATAGGGGGAGACACAGGCTCACAGGCTTCCACTTAACCCCTCACCTTCCAACACAGATTGAATAGACACGGGTGAATATTTTATTTGCTTATATTTTTGTAATTGTTTAGATGTCGAATGTCAAACTGTAAGTAGATAAAATAAAATTGGATAATTATATATATAATGCTTTAAGAATATTTTAGGCCCTCTGAGAGGGCGTAGAGGGCCCTGACGGTTCCCCACTGGTGTTGGGTATGTTTGGGTCTGTGCCACATTGGCTCTTGAATGAAGATGACAGTTCCTAAAGTTGTTGGCTATAAGCGTCAGGGAAGCTTTTCTAACGCCATTCATTTGAAATCTCTTGCCGTTTGTTGACAGATTGTGGAGTGATATTGGATGACATGTTTCCTACAGGAGTAGAGTCGGCCAAATAGCACTGAACCTAATTGTTAAGATTATCTTAAGCTACGTTTCAGTGAAAGTAAACACAGGGGAGGTATGGGGAAAGCAGATAGAAACAACACAATCTATACTAGGATTACTGTTCAACACACACACACACACACACACACACACACACACACACACACACACACACACACACACGCACACACACACACACACACAAATGCACATAGAGTGTCTTAATTCTTCATATAGATCACAGAAACAAGCTCAGTTTTGCCACCCAGTACAGAGCAACAGCCTTGAAGACAGCAGGTAGCACACTTAACAGGGAGGACTCACACGCTGCCATCTCACACGTAGCAGAGGACTCACACGCTGCCGTCTTACACGTAGCAGAGGACTCACAAGCTGCCGTCTCACACGTAGCAGAGGACTCACGCGCTGCCGTCTCACATGTAGCAGAGGACTCACGCGCTGCCGTCTCACACGTAGCAGAGGACTCACAAGCTGCCAGCTCACACGTAGCAGAGGACTCACACGCTGCCGTCTCACACGTAGCAGAGGACTCACACGCTGCCATCTCACACGTAGCAGAGGACTCACAAGCTGCCGTCTCACACGTAGCAGAGGACTCACGCGCTGCCGTCTCACACGTAGCAGAGGACTCACACACTGCCATCTCACACGTAGCAGAGGACTCACACGCTGCCATCTCACACGTAGCAGAGGACTCACACGCTGCCATCTTACACGTAGCAGAGGACTCACGCGCTGCCATCTTACACGTAGCAGAGGACTCACACGCTGCCATCTTACATGTAGCAGAGGACTCACACGCTGCCATCTTAGACGTAGCAGAGGACTCACACGCTGCCGTCTCACACGTAGCAGAGGACTCACAGTACAGTACCAGCATTCCTGTGGGCTTTAAATACCGGAGAGAACAGAAAGTTGCAACAACAACTGATGCAGAGAAAGTGATCAGTAATCAGGAAGGGGAGTGTGTGTGTGTGTGTGTGTGTGTGTGTGTGTGTGTGTGTGTGTGTGTGTGTTTGCGAGTGTGGATGTGTGTGTGTGTGTGCCTGGCGTACCGTAACAAGTAATTTATATAATCCACATGGAGTGCAGGCATGCTTTACGTGTGTGTGCTTTGTGTGTGTGTAGTCTGTCTGTGTTCTCTTTGTGTGTGTGTAGTCTGTCTGTGTTCTCTTTGTGTGTGTAGTCTGTCTGTGTTCTCTTTGTGTGTGTGTAGTCTGTCTGTGTTCTCTTTGTGTGTGTAGTCTGTCTGTGTTCTCTTCGTGTGTGTGTAGCCTGTCTGTGTTCTCTTTGTGTGTGTAGTCTGTCTGTGTTCTCTTCGTGTGTGTGTAGTCTGTCTGTGTTCTCTTTTTCTCTTTATGTGTGTAGTCTGTCTGTGTTCTCTTTGTGTGTGTGTAGTCTGTCTGTGTTCTCTGTGTGTGTGTAGTCTGTCTGTGTTCTCTTTGTGTGTGTAGTCTGTCTGTGTTCTCTTTGTGTGTGTGTGTAGTCTGTCTGTATTCTCTTTGTGTGTGTAGTCTGTCTGTGTTCTCTTTGTGTGTGTGCTCTGTGTGTGTGTGTACTCTGTGTGTGTGTAGTCTGTCTGTGTTCTCTTTGTGTGTGTGCTCTGTGTGTGTGTGTGCTCTGTGTGTGTGTGTGTCCTTTGTCCTAATGTACGGTATTATATTGAAGATAATAGAAACTGTACTAACAACAGTAGCTTCAAAGAATATAAAACAGCCCTAATATTGAGCACAGTGGAAGTATTTTGGAACAGACTGCAGTGTGTGTGTGTGTGTGTGTGTGTGTGTGTGTGTGTGTGTGTGTGTGTGTGTGTGTGTGTGTGTGTGTGTGTGTGTGTGTGTGTGTGTGGGCTCTTCTTGATTGGGTAATGCATGCATGTGTAGAGCAACTTAAAGCCGAGGCGTAGTTAATTATTTAACGAGGACAAGAGACAGGAGAGATGCTACAGTCCTGCTGCGTGAGGTCTGACGGGTCTGTGGACATCACTTCACCTCACTCTGACACGTCTTTCCCTTGATACTTCCAGATAGAAGAGAAGCCATTAGCCATTTCATTATTATTATTTTATACAAAGCATCTGTTTTCATTCAAACACCATCTGTCACCACATTAAGAGGAAAGGAAAGAAGTCTGTACTGACAGATCAAAATGGCTTATTCAGAGGGTAACAGGCATTGTGGGTTTATGAGCGTAATCTTCAGAAATCTCCAGCAGCTGGAATGTCTGGATGAAGATGTCCAGTAGAGGCTGTTAACACATCTACTGGCAAATGTGCAGGAGCAGAATCTGGTAAGAAAGCAGCACGACTCAGGGTCAATTGGCAAGATATAGAAATGCTGTAATTTCTGAACTAATGTATCACAAATGACTAAATGGGCAGGTGCAGGCTGTATCTCTCTTTTCTTTCTTTTTCTTTCTTTCTTTGTCTATACATAAATATATAATATATTGTATTTACAGTAATATACTATTGTTTATTATAATATTAGATATTTTTTATTTATCTTTATGAATGCATTATATCTAAATTATTCCAGGTAAGTAACTGCAATATACTTATGAGGTACTGATGAGGTAAGGTAGGAGATGAGGTACTGATGAGGTAAGGTAGGAGATGTAGAGATATCACTGTAGAAGTACGCAAGATTTCCAGAGCAACAGGACAGAGGTTCTGTATCAGTTGTTCAAACATCATGTTTCCAAATAATATATGAAGAAAATAGCATGAAGTTTGTTGTAATCAAGTTAATTCCATGTGGTTAAAGAATCCCAGTTCTTCTTCTCTGAATTTCCTTATTACATTGCTGCCATCGCAACAACTAGAAATTCAAACAAATATTCTGATAATTCAGTGTCTATTAGTATTAAAACGCATCGCCACTGGACATGACACGTCCTTAATCCTGCTGGTCCAAACAGAGATGGTGCTTCACATAGAGATATGAAACATGTAGAGGTGGAGGCCAGGTGAGGAGTCTGGGCGTGCCGTCTCCCAGAGAGTCATCATCCGTCTCCCAGAGAGTCATCATCCGTCTCCCAGAGAGTCATCATCCGTCTCTCAGAGAGTCATCATCCGTCTCCCAGAGAGTCATCATCCGTCTCTCAGAGAGTCATCATCCGTCTCTCAGGGAGAAATCATCCTTCTCCCAGAGAGTTATCATCTGTCTCTCAGAGAGTCATCATCCGTCTCTCAGAGGGTCATCATCCGTCTCCCAGGGAGTCATCATCCTTCTCCCAGAGAGTCATCATCCTTCTCTCCAAGAATCATCATCCGTCTCTCAGAGTCATCATCCGTCTCCCAGAGAGTCATCATCCGTCTCCCAGAGAGTCATCATCCGTCTCTCAGAGAGTCATCATCCGTCTCTCAGTCATCATCCATCTCCCAGAGAGTTATCATCCTTCTCAGAGAGTCATGATCCTTCTCTCCAAGAATCATCATCCGTCTCTCAGAGAGTCATCATCCATCTCCCAGAGAGTCATCATCCATCTCTCAGAGAGTCATCATCCGTCTCTCAGAGAGTCCTCATCCGTCTCCCAGAGAGTCATCATCCGTCTCCCAGTCATCATCATTCTCTCGGAGAGTCATCATCCATCTCTCAGAGAGTCATCATCCGTCTCCCAGAGACTCATCATCCTTCTCCCAGAGAGTCATCATCCTTCTCCCAGAGAGTCCTCATCCGTCTCCCAGAGAGTCATCATCCTTCTCCCAGAGAGTCCTCATCCGTCTCCCAGAGAGTCATCATCCATCTCTCAGAGAGTCATCATCCGTCTCCCAGAGACTCATCATCCTTCTCCCAGAGAGTCATCATCCGTCTCCCAGAGAGTCATCATCCGTCTCCCAGAGAGTCATCATCCGTCTCCCAGAGACTCATCATCCTTCTCCCAGAGAGTCATCATCCTTCTCCCAGAGAGTCCTCATCCGTCTCCCAGAGAGTCATCATCCTTCTCCCAGAGAGTCCTCATCCGTCTCCCAGAGAGTCATCATCCATCTCTCAGAGAGTCATCATCCGTCTCCCAGAGACTCATCATCCTTCTCCCAGAGAGTCATCATCCGTCTCCCAGAGAGTCATCATCCGTCTCCCAGAGAGTCATCATCCTTCTCCCAGAGAGTCATCATCCTTCTCCCAGAGAGTCATCATCCGTCTCCCAGAGAGTCATCATCCTTCTCTCCAAGAATCATCATCCGTCTCTCAGAGTCCTCATCCGTCTCCCAGAGAGTCATCATCCGTCTCCCAGAGAGTCATCATCCGTCTCCCAGAGAGTCATCATCCGTCTCCCAGAGAGTTATCATCCGTCTCCCAGAGAGTCATCATCCGTCTCTCAGAGAGTCATCATCCGTCTCTCAGAGAGTCATCATCCATTTCTCTGAGAGTCATCATCCGTCTCCCAGAGAGTCATCATCCGTCTCCCAGAGAGTCCTCATCCGTCTCCCAGAGAGTCATCATCCGTCTCCCAGAGAGTCATCATCCGTCTCTCAGAGAGTCATCATCCATTTCTCTGAGAGTCATCATCCGTCTCTCAGAGAGTCATCATCCGTCTCCCAGAGAGTCATCATCCGTCTCCCAGAGAGTCATCATCCGTCTCCCAGAGAGTCATCATCCGTCTCCCAGAGAGTCATCATCCGTCTCCCAGAGAGTCCTCATCCGTCTCTCAGAGAGTCATCATCCGTCTCTCAGAGAGTCATCATCCGTCTCCCAGAGAGTCATCATCCGTCTCTCAGAGAGTCATCATCCGTCTCTCAGAGAGTCATCATCCATTTCTCTGAGAGTCATCATCCGTCTCCCAGAGAGTCATCATCCGTCTCCCAGAGAGTCCTCATCCGTCTCCCAGAGAGTCATCATCCATCTCTCAGAGAGTCATCATCCGTCTCCCAGAGACTCATCATCCTTCTCCCAGAGAGTCATCATCCGTCTCCCAGAGAGTCATCATCCGTCTCCCAGAGAGTCATCATCCGTCTCCCAGAGACTCATCATCCTTCTCCCAGAGAGTCATCATCCTTCTCCCAGAGAGTCCTCATCCGTCTCCCAGAGAGTCATCATCCTTCTCCCAGAGAGTCCTCATCCGTCTCCCAGAGAGTCATCATCCATCTCTCAGAGAGTCATCATCCGTCTCCCAGAGACTCATCATCCTTCTCCCAGAGAGTCATCATCCGTCTCCCAGAGAGTCATCATCCGTCTCCCAGAGAGTCATCATCCTTCTCCCAGAGAGTCATCATCCTTCTCCCAGAGAGTCATCATCCGTCTCCCAGAGAGTCATCATCCTTCTCTCCAAGAATCATCATCCGTCTCTCAGAGTCCTCATCCGTCTCCCAGAGAGTCATCATCCGTCTCCCAGAGAGTCATCATCCGTCTCCCAGAGAGTCATCATCCGTCTCCCAGAGAGTTATCATCCGTCTCCCAGAGAGTCATCATCCGTCTCTCAGAGAGTCATCATCCGTCTCTCAGAGAGTCATCATCCATTTCTCTGAGAGTCATCATCCGTCTCCCAGAGAGTCATCATCCGTCTCCCAGAGAGTCCTCATCCGTCTCCCAGAGAGTCATCATCCGTCTCCCAGAGAGTCATCATCCGTCTCTCAGAGAGTCATCATCCATTTCTCTGAGAGTCATCATCCGTCTCTCAGAGAGTCATCATCCGTCTCCCAGAGAGTCATCATCCGTCTCCCAGAGAGTCATCATCCGTCTCCCAGAGAGTCATCATCCGTCTCCCAGAGAGTCATCATCCGTCTCTCAGAGAGTCATCATCCATTTCTCTGAGAGTCATCATCCGTCTCCCAGAGAGTCATCATCCGTCTCTCAGAGAGTCATCATCCGTCTCTCAGAGAGTCATCATCCATTTCTCTGAGAGTCATCATCCGTCTCTCAGAGAGTCATCATCCGTCTCTCAGAGAGTCATCATCCGTCTCTCAGAGAGTCATCATCCGTCTCCCAGAGAGTCCTCATCCGTCTCCCAGAGAGTCATCATCCGTCTCCCAGAGAGTCCTCATCCGTCTCTCAGAGAGTCATCATCCATTTCTCTGAGAGTCATCATCCGTCTCTCAGAGAGTCATCATCCGTCTCCCAGAGAGTCATCATCCGTCTCTCAGAGAGTCATCATCCATTTCTCTGAGAGTTATCATCCGTCTCTCTCATCTCCGACACTGAAAGACTAACGCTGTCCCTCGTGTCCCCGTCTGGGACACCCACCACCATTACACACGTGTACTGAACTGATGGTTTGTTCAGAATTAGGAAAAAGACAAATTTATATTTTAAATATATATTTTAAATATTTGCTGCTCAGGATTATATTTTAAGATCGTATTTGAGTTAATATTTGAGTTATTTTTAGATCATCTTTAAACTGAAGGTAATGCATGCACAGCAGAGCTCGAGTTCATAATCACACTCAGATGTATCCTAGGAGATGAACATGTTGGTGTTGAGAGAAATGACCAGCTCTCTCCACGTTTTTCTCTGTTCTAACGTGGGGGGGGTAAGATGCAGCGTGGAGACGGCGGGTCGCCGTGCACATGTACGCAGAACTGCTCCTACCTTACGCCCATGCCCGTACGACTGTCACCATGGAAACATGACAAGACAGCCCAGTCTCATGTCACTCAGCACTCTTGTCTTTGCCACCATTTGCAGCAACACCTTATGCTACACACACACACACACACACACGCACGCACGCACACACACACACACACACACACACACACACACACATACACACACACAAACAACCTCAGACACACAAACCCACACTCAAAAACACAGAAATACACTCACATACACACAAACAACCTCACATACACTAACACACATTCACAAACATACGCACAAACAACCTAACATATATATACACACACAAAAACACACATTCACACAACCTCAGATACACTAACACACTCAAAAACACACTCACAAACACACACACACAAAACACACACTTCAGGCTCATTAAACAAACACACACACACTCAAACACACACTCACAAACACACACTCAAACGTGCACTCACAAACACACACTCAAACACACACTTTCCGCATGATTCATGCTCACTGACCCACAAGCCTCGTCGTACACGACAGCCTGCAACAGTCGACGACTGCTGTGGGAGTTACGATCACGTTCCGCTCGCTACGCGCTCTCTTCCCCCGCACTAAAAATAACTCCGTACGATTAATGAGAAAGTGATTGAAGTCAAGGAAGTACAATATTAACTTTGAGACCAAGTGCATTAAGCATGAACTACACTGAGGGCTCTGAGCTTCTTTCCGTAAGACAAAGACATTATTGTTTGCTTTGCCATCAAGCTTATAATAACGCCTGCTTGTGTTCCACAATGATAACAAGTTTGCAGATCTATAAGAGATAGATAGATAGATAGATAGATAGATAGATAGATAGATAGATAGATAGATAGATAGATAGATAGAGAGAGAGAGAGAGAGAGATCCTCAGTACTGTATCTGTAAATAATAAGCCTCCTTCATATCATGTCACTTTTTTAAGGATGTGTCGTGTTCATGGGACACTCGATCGATTCCTGCCAACCTCAGCCTGTAATCTGAGGGTCATTTAGAGCTGGGCGTGTCCTGAGATGTGGAGGCAGTAAGGGAGGGGCGTGGCCTCCTGCAGCCCGCGTGACGCAGTAGCGGTGAGGAAGATCCCCAGGCCACGATCCCACCGCAAGGCGCCGCTACATTGAATCAGACCTGCTTCATGTTCCTTCACTGGGTTGCCAGGTGTCACAAACTCAAGCACACAGAGAGAATCCACTCCGTCCACTGCAGGTCGGGAGAACTAGTCTGAGAGGAGGAGGATTCAGTGATCAGGGAACTGACACGTCTAACCACTCTTCTCTTAAAAGGGAATCAGATCATTCATTTAAACAGTGGCACCTTAACTTTATGCTCGTTTGTTATGGGGTTGATAAATGTCTCACCTGACCATAATGTTTCTATGGATAGTTGAAGATTTAAAACATTTATAAAATATTGACAACAGAACAGGCTTTATTAAGAACTGTACTGGTTTATATTTCTACGTTATTGATGGATAACTGAATGTGAATTTTGTTTTGCATTGATTGATTGATTTATTTATATAGCGCTTTACAACAACCAGCTAAGGTGACCAAAGCACTTTACAGTAAAATTACATTAAATATACAGTAAAATACATCAGAAAATGCATACATCAGAGAGTAATGTCGGAGAATACACAGAAATCAGTATCAGTCCACTACATGGTATTAAAAGCCTGTTTAAACAAAAAAGTCTTAAGCTTAGATTTAAAAATGTTCAGGTCAGAATTTAATGGAAGATCTAAAGGAAGGTTGCAGGTTGCATACTGTCACTAAGCAGCTTCAACAAACGTAGGAAATGTCTGGAGAAAATCACATAGGAAGAGAAGGGCAAGAAAACACTATTTACTGAAGCATTGTGGGTAGAAACACGTGCAATCATGATCAAACCCACAACCAATGCACAAGCTAATCTAGTAAGAGGACAGAGGAGTCTTATTTTATACTGTATGAGAAAAACAACAAGTGTCTCTTTTGTGGGATTGACTTAATGAATATGCAATTTGGGGCATTTTTGCTCAAGAATGTAAAATACAGAGCGACGTCAAACATGTTAATGATGCACCTGCAAGGTTAATCTCCAAGTCTGAAGTATTTCTGTGAATGAAGACTACAAACTGACGTGATAATCTTTGGCAGCTGCTGTTCTGACAAAGATACCATGAGATATAAGACACAACGAGCAGTGGAGTCTCCACAGTTGGAGTCTCAAGTGGTGTCATGCCAGAGATGTTCAAAAGTTGCAAAACACAAGTCCAAGTCACGGGTCTTTGGGCTGGAGTCTAAGTCCAGTTTCAAGTCTCAAGTCAATACTAGGATAAGCGTAGGGACAGGAGATGAAAACACCTAGTTTATATGTTACCATGGTAACTCCTGATGTTGATCGTCCCCCATTATCGGCCACTCCCACATATTGTGCATTTTCTGTATGGCCAATACCACTGAGAATAAACATAAAAGTAAGCTCCAATCTTAGAATTACATTTAAACTTTACCAGAAACCTTTTTAATAATACTAACAATTGTGTGTATTCAAAACCTTATAAAATAGTTATATTCGTTCTGCGGTTATTTGTCTCTGTGTAAAACGATCTTAACATGGTGCCGATATTGGAGGACGAACATCTGTTCTCCAGATACCAGCCTCAAAGTAAACCAAAATATCATTATGGAAAAACATTCTCTCATTAAGTCTAATGAGTCTTGGATATTCATTTACATGTATCACTCCTGTAAAACAACAAATGTGGAGAGTAAAATACTTTTAACTGTAACATTAATTTATAGTTCACTTAAAATGCTGATGGTTGTTTAGATGTTTGTTAAGAAGTGGCCACTTTAATTTCATCCCCCCATTCTTTACACGTTGTGTCCTTCGGTTTTGTCCAAGGATTTAAACTCCATATAGCGAAACTCTTCACGTACGGTACTCCAGCCGTAGCCATGGCAACCTCGTTTGTTTACATTTAACGCTCCTCTCTGATTTCCCGCTCACGATAAACGATGTGATACATCATCAGAAAAAGGGTTGCGTCCCAAATCATAGAAACAAAAGGCAAAATAAATACACAATGGCATCTTGGGAAATCAGGGTGTGAAGCTTTGCATGATTCATGATTCATATGCAAAGTTCAAAGGGTAAAGGTTAGGTGCCCGTACTCTGTCATGCTGTGTGATGATTACTGATAATTCTACAGTTTTAATCTATTATATTCTTAACCTAGTCACATAACCTATGCTAGTACCACTTATTACACACCTATTGTGTTTGAGAGATGTGTATACTGTCTGTCATTCAGCGTGGCAGTCTATTTGTCCAATTGTCTTTCTGCATGGTAGTCTGCCTGCCTATCTGTTTCTGTGCTTGTCTGTCTGCCCATCTGTCTCTCTGCTTGTCTGTCTGTCTGCTTATCCATCTGTCTCTCAGTAGAGGCTTGCTCACTGCACTAATCTGTGTAAAGCCTTATGGACAAATTTCTTGCATACTCCTCCAACCAAAGTCAAGCCCTCAGGGCCACGACTGAGACCTTCTGCTCTGTTTTTGATGAGGGAGCCCTCAGCTAAAGGTCAGAGGAATGTTGATGGAGAATAAAACTTACATTTGACAGATGTGTAAAAGGGAGTCAGTCCATTTAGAGCTTTAAAAACCCACAACAGAATTCTGAACTGAATGCTGAACTGGACTGGACGTCAGTGCGGTGGATGCTGGGATTGGTGCTTGTGTGCCAGTGAGGAGACGTAACAGAGACTAACTGTAACTGGAGAAGATTGGCTCGTCTCAAGAAGAAATGAGCCAGAGTAGAGAAATGAGATCAGATAAACACAGATCACCTTCTCCTGGCCAACATAATGCTTTCATCTTCCAGATATTTCTGAGGTGGAAATTCTTATTAAATTCAGTTACATTAAAATATATATTATATTATACTATGTTTTGGGGTTTTTAATTAATTAATTAATTTATTTATTTTTTTACCAGGTTTCACAGGTTGAAAGAAAAGAATAAAATGAAATAACTTCAGATTTAATCTTTTTTGCATGCCTGTGTAATACACCCCTGTATATGAGAAAGGCACTATATAAATAGAATAGAATAGAATAGAATATAAACAGCCTTTATTGTCCCACAGGTGGGAAATGTGTCACGTAGGGCAACGCCCCCTCTCGTAGCTGCCACTCTGGGTTCCCTCGTGTCTGTGTTCTTGCCCGTTTGTCCCGCCCTGCTCGTTAGTTTTATGAATCCCTCGTTTGTTACCACGCCCCTGTGTCATTGTCATCACCTGTCCCTAGTTTAGTTCTGTGTATAAAAGCCCCTGAGTCTCCCTTGTCCTTTGTCCGGTATTTTGAATTCATTTGTGATCGTGTTTATCCCACCGCTGTTCTCTGTGCCTGACCGTTTTCGTGTTTCTCCTGTTTTTCCGTGCCCCCTGTCTTGTGATGCCTGTCTTTGCCTGTTTTACGGACTGCCCTCCTGTTATCGACCCTGCCTGGCTATCCGACGATGATTACGGTATTCCCCTGAATAAATCTCGCTCTTCTCAGCACTTGTGTCCGTCCTCTCGCTCCGTGGCGCAAGCCACGTTACATAATACCGGACCTATCAAGGACACAGCGAGAGAGCGAGACTCTGGTGAGTTCAAACACTGTGAATGGATGTCGGCTGGTTTAATCCGGTTCGACTCTCCGGTATTTCAGTGCGAACAAACTAGAGACAGGAATACCCCTGGCGCTGCGGGTACAAGGAAGTCTCGTCGCCGACCAAAGAAAGCGCAGTCTCTTTCTACTGGCTTTCGCGACGAGACTCCATCTGAGCGCTGTGTGTCTGCCCGGTTTTGCGAACACGACAGGGAAAAACCTCCTGTCGTGCGAGCAGCGGGCAGACGGTCTGAGCGCACAGACAAGTTTTCGCTTAACCCTCGGTTGACTCTCTCTGACCACCGTGAGCTCCCGGCGCCTCAAGGGAGGCGGAGCCGCAGCAGAGAGAGCAACCGAGGAGCTTGTGTGTCTGTGTGTTCTGCCAGGCTCACCCAGGACCCTGAGGAGGAGGACCCACCGCCTCTGATCCTGCCGGCTACTCCACATGACAACCCCAAGTATTTTTTGGGGGGGAGTACGAGCCACGTCAGTATGGCGGTCCCGCCCCCCGATGATGTCAGTGTGGCGGTCACGCCCCCCGATGACGTCAGTATGGCGGTCACGCCCCCTGAGGACGTCAGCCCGGTGGTTCCGCCCCCTGAGGACGTCAGCCCGGTGGTTCCGCCCCCTGAGGACGTCAGCCCGGTGGTTCCGCCCCCTGAGGACGTCAGCCCGGTGGTTCCGCCCCCTGAGGACGTCAGCCCGGTGGTTCCGCCCCCCGAGGGTGTCTCATCCACGCCGGTTCCTGTCCCCGCGACCCTGGAGGGGTTGTCCACGCCGGTTCCTGTCCCCGCTGCCCGTCAGCAGTCCACGCCAGTTCCTGTCCCCGCGACCCTGGAGGGGTCGTCCACGCCGGTTCCTGTCCCCGCTGCCCGTCAGCAGTCCACGCCGGTTCCTGTCCCCGCGACCCTGGAGAGGTCGTCCACGCCGGTTCCTGTCCCCGCGACCCTGGAGGGGTGGTCCACGCCAGTTCCTGTCCCCGCTGCCCGTCAGCAGTCCACGCCGGTTCCTGTCCCCGCGACCCTGGAGAGGTCGTCCACGCCGGTTCCTGTCCCCGCGACCCTGGAGAGGTCGTCCACGCCAGTTCCTGTCCCCGCTGCCCGTCAGCAGTCCACGCCGGTTCCTGTCCCCGCGACCCTGGAGAGGTCGTCCACGCCGGTTCCTGTCCCCGCGACCCTGGAGAGGTCGTCCACGCCGGCTCCCGTTCCCGCTGCCCGCCAGCGGACCCTGCCTGTCCCCGCTGCCCGCCAGCGGACCCTGCCTGTCCCCGCTGCCCGCCAGCGGACCCTGCCTGTCCCCGCTGCCTGTCTGCCGGCTCCTGTTCCCGCTGCCTGTCTGCCGGCTCCTGTTCCCGCTGCCTGCCGCCCGGCCGCACCTGTCGCCCCAGAGACTGTGCTGCCCCCTGTTGGGCATGGACTTGGTGTTCCCCCTGCTCCGCCCTTTGCCTCCTATGTTCCGTTGCCCGTGTTCCCCTTGCTCCCTGGTCCCATCCCTGGTTTTGTTTTGGTCCCTGTCCCCGTGGTTGTGTCTGTCAAGGTCTGTGTTCCTGTTCCCGTGTCTGTTTCCTGTGGTGTTGTCTCTGTCCCCGTCCCCATGTCTGTTCCCCAAGTTGTCACCCACCTTGTGCCTGTGCCCGTCTCTGTTGTTCATGCTGTCTTTGCCTCCGTGTTCTCCTCTGCCCTGTCCCCTGGCCCGACTCCCGTGTCTGTGTCCAGTCCTGCTCCTGTGCCTCGCCCTGGCCCTGTCCTGCCCCCCTGCGTCCCGTGTCATGCCGTGTCCCGGCCCAGCTCCTGGCCAGTCTCCATGTCCCCTGTCTTTGTCCCTGCCATGCCCCAGGTCCCATGTCCTGTTCTGCCCGGTCCTGTCCCTCTGGTCTGTCCTGTGTCTTCTGTTCCTGTCCCTCGCCGTGTGCCGTAGTTCCCTGTCCTGTCCTAGTCGGTGTCCCTGTCCTGTCTGCCCTTGCGTGCCCCGGAGTGGCACGCTTTGAGGGGGGGTTATGTCACGTAGGGCAACGCCCCCTCTCGTAGCTGCCACTCTGGGTTCCCTCGTGTCTGTGTTCTTGCCCGTTTGTCCCGCCCTGCTCGTTAGTTTTATGAATCCCTCGTTTGTTACCACGCCCCTGTGTCATTGTCATCACCTGTCCCTAGTTTAGTTCTGTGTATAAAAGCCCCTGAGTCTCCCTTGTCCTTTGTCCGGTATTTTGAATTCATTTGTGATCGTGTTTATCCCACCGCTGTTCTCTGTGCCTGACCGTTTTCGTGTTTCTCCTGTTTTTCCGTGCCCCCTGTCTTGTGATGCCTGTCTTTGCCTGTTTTACGGACTGCCCTCCTGTTATCGACCCTGCCTGGCTATCCGACGATGATTACGGTATTCCCCTGAATAAATCTCGCTCTTCTCAGCACTTGTGTCCGTCCTCTCGCTCCGTGGCGCAAGCCACGTTACAAAATGATTATTATATTATTCATTCATTTATTTTATTTACTTATTTCTTTATTTTTATTGCCACTACACTGCCCACTTTGCCCCGACCCCTCCCTGGTGTGTGTGTGTGTGTGTGTGTGTGTGTGTGTGTGTGTGTGTGTGTGTGTGTGTGTCCTTACTTATGTGTACACCTGTTTGTAATTACTGTCATTAAAACCTGCTTAATCAGCCAAACAGGGAAGAAGTCAAGGAAAGAGCATAAGCAGGACACAAACAGGACACAAACAGGACACGAACAGGACACGAACAGGACATGAATCATTTAAGCCAGGAAAGACGTGTGCTGTGCAGTGATGACACTGAAAAAGATTCAATTGTAATACGAGATCAATTTTTTTTTCTATAAAATTTTTTTCAATATAATACTGTATCTCAATAAGCTTCAGGTTCAAGAGGAGACACTAGGTTAAGCGCAATATTAATCACTCAGAAGATCGTTTGGTCTGTGACAATTATTTGTGCTGACACAAGACACATATTGACTTTGTGCTAATGTAGCCACGTCCTGAAATCTATTTAGACAAGTTTTCAGAATCTGAAAGGACACAAGTTGTCTATAAAACAGAACTTTACTGGAATTGACAAATCATGGTCAACAGATGAAAGATCTATACAGTAGTCTACCTATTATCATTGAGTGAAATATTATAGACATGTGATCATGAAAACCATCATCTTCCACTATTATGTTGCTAACAGAAAGCACACAAGACAGGATGTGACCACGTGTACGACCCTCCATTCAAGATTAAGAGTTTAGTACTGGACAAAATCACTAACAATTGCATTTAAGATATACTTTAAAGTCACTTGACATCAGAATGTCTGCTATAGTGATAATGGTAGAGACAAATTTTAAAAATCAGGAATTAATTTGACCTTCATCCAAGTAGAAATGCAACATGAAAGACCTACTAAGAAAAACAGAAAACAGCAGTTGCGCAGTGTTGTGCAGTGTTGTGCAGTGTTGTGTAGTGTTGTGTAGTGTTGTGCAGTGTTGTGTAGTGTTGTGCAGTGTTGTGCAGTGTTGTGTAGTGTTGTGTAGTGTTGTGCAGTGTTGTGCAGTGTTGTGTGGTATTGTGCAGTGTTGTGTAGTGTTGTGTAGTGTTGTGTAGTCTTGTGTAGTGTTGTGCAGTGTTGTGCAGTGTTGTGTAGTGTTGTGCAGTGTTGTGCAGTGTTGTGTAGTGTTGTGTAGTGTTGTGTAGTGTTGTGCAGCCCTGTTCTGAGCAACAGCCCTCCCCCCAAAGAGAATAGCTGGGCTGAGCCTGATAATAGCACAGATGACAGATGTGTCTCCATAACGGAGAAACAAAATTCCCTTTCTCACACGAATATTAAGAAGTGTTAATAATAGTGCAGTAAGCACACATTCCACTGGAAGAGACAAACACATTAAAAAACAGTTTCTAACCACAGGAAGCAACGACACATCAAATAAACACTCAAGTGTGCCGTCTTGCTTCATTTGAAATATACTTGCATACTAAGTGACATCAGCATTATTTGATTTGGTTAATTAAAGACCAAAATTTAGCATCTAAATGAGTTTTGATTAGGGATCTAAAATACATGTACACGTTATTCAGAATTCACTCAGATGTTTACTCGAGGATCTTTGAAATTTTGACTCTTTTGGACGTACATTATAAGGATGAATTAATACCTTTTTAGCACTACAGAAACAGAGCTTTCCTGCAGGTTTTTCCCTGTCATTCAGATCGGGCTTATCAGTTGCAATTCAGCGCCTGGTCTCTCTCCTCTCTGAATTACCAGGACTGAGCGTTAAAAAGCCATATTTGCTCGGTTGGCACGGAGTGTAATGGCTTTGACCAGCCGCTTGCTGTGTTAAAGGATTCACATCACAGCCCTGCGCTTCTAACAGGCTCGGCAGATTCACAAACCATCTCAGCTGTCTCTGAAAGGCCTTTATTCCCTCTCTTCATTCAGACACCGATATGGCTGAATACCTGCTGGACACCCAGCTCTATTGAGCCTCTCACACACAGACAAAGTATTAGAACAAAGCTTTCAGACTCCTTTCATTGGACTGGAGTGAATTACGTATGTTACAAAGTATAATGAGCAAAAATGTTTGCCTGCTTATTTACTTGTTTGGACATATGAACTGTCATGTCACATAGTGACCACAGTGAGCCACGTGACTTTTAATGGGGGCAAAGGGAAAACACACCTAATCAGTCACCTCAATAGTGGGCACTATCTGATGGACAACAAGCTTTGATTTGATGGCGGTACACCAGCTAATATGCTTCAGTGCTGTTGACACAGAAATGCATCTACCCATTAATATAAAATGCATAGTGTGTGCAAAAACAAGCAGAAAACAGCCGTCTCTGTCTGGGGCGACGAAAAAATTAGGTGCCAAAGTCCTTCTCGTGAGGATGACACTTTCATTTCTCACCACTATCCTCAAGATGACTAATTCACATAATTACATGCTATTCCCTGTGCCTCTCTAAATAATTTGTTTTAAATGAGCACAGTGCAGAGGATCAGGGCCACACACTAGTCCACGGTAATTACCGACCTGAAGTAGATGCTGCCTTTCTCTGTGTTTCTGCTCTCTCTTTGGGGTCATTAAGTCTTGCATGGGTTATTAGGTAAAGCTGGAGCAAGCACGCTTAATGCACTCCTGATATCAGACCTGCTCTCTCTGGAGATCTCAGTATAGCTTCATTGATTTGGGACATTCTTTGAGATTATATATACATAATATATAAATAAGATTCTGGGTGAGTACTGTAATAAGAGATGTAGAAATGTAGCTCTAGTATATAGTCTCTAGATCATTTATCATAGATAATCACAATTGTTGCAGAGAAGTACACGCACTGTACAAGTGACATCCCATTCTTAATCCATAGGATTCGATATTATTTGCAGCAAGAACAGCTTCAATTCTTCTGGGAAGGCTGTACACAAGGTTTAGGAGTGTGTTTATGGAAATTTTGACCATTCTTCCAGAAGCGCATTTGTGAGGTCACATACTACACATACATATGTTGGACAAGAAGGCCTGGCTCACAGTCTCCACTCTAATTCATCCAAAAGGTGCTCTACTGGCACAACAACCCCACACCATAATCCCCCCCTCCAACAAACTTTACACTTGGCACAATGCAGACAAGTACCATTCTCCTGGCAACTACCAAACCAACTTGTCCATCAGATTGCCAGATGGAGAAACGTGATTTGTCACTCCAGAGAACACGCCTCGACTGCTCTAGAGTACAGAGGTGGAGTGCTTTACACCACTGCATCTGATGCTTTGCATTGCACTTGGTGATGTATGGCTTGGATGCAGCTGCTCAGCCATGGAACCCCATTCCATGAAGGTCTCTGCACACTGTTCTTGAGTTAATCTGAAGGCCACATGAAGTTTTGATGTCTGTAATGATTGACTCTGTAGAAAGTTAACAACCTCTTCGCACTATGCACTTCAGCATCCGCTGAACCTGCTCCATCAGTTTACGTGGCCTACCACTTTATGGCTGAGTTGCTGTCATTCCCAAACACTTCCATTTCCTTATAATACAGCTGACAGTTGACTATTTAGGAATATTATGAGCGAGGAAATTTCACGACTGGATTTGCTGCACAGGAGGCATCTTATCACAGTTCCACACTGGAATTCACTGAGCTCCTCAGAGCAACCCATTCTTTTACAAATGTTTGTAAAAACATAATTTTATACACCTGTGGCCATGGAAGTGTACTTGGGTAAGATACGTAGAGATATTAAAAATTTCCAGAGAAACAGAACGTTTTGGACAGAGGTCTTTCATCAGCTTTGCATGCAAAGTGCTTCTGAATTAATAGGAGGAACCAGTTTATATATGAAAATGTAGATGATCAAATCAGAACATTAATTCATGAGGTTCCAAAGTTCTAAAGTTCCAAGAGTGTAGATCAGTTATTTTCTTTGAATTTCCGAATGTCATTGCTGCCATAGCAACATAGCAACAAGCTATGCAAACAGATATATCGTCAATACAGTGTCCATTTGTTTTAAAATGCTTTGACACTGGCAATGACATATCCTTAATGACATATCCTTAATCCTGATGGTCTGAAGTTGTTCAACAAACTGATCAGCAAGTCTTCCTGCCAATGTAATGCTGATTACATCTCTTGCAAGTAATGCAATAGACAACTCCTGCTGTGGTGCATGAGGATGAGAGAGGGTTAATAATTAATCCTTTTGTCCCAGTTATTTTATTGGTTGTGTTAATAAATTTACACGTGGATGATGCTAAATGAACACTGAACACTCCATGAACACTGGGCAGCACAAATGAACCAGCTGCTAACAGAACCACCCTGTCACGTTGAGGACCCCGGCCCCTCCCTTTTGGGCGTGTGTAAACGTGGTCCACGTGCTTTGTCTGCGTCCGTGTATATACGTCGTTAGGGTTTTGTTGTGTGATTAATAAGTCTCACCTGTGAATCGTCTCGTGATCACGTGGGGCTAATGTGGTTTGTCTATTTAATGTGCGCTCGCGCAGTGTCCTGTGCTCGTCGTTGTCTATGTCTGCACGTTGTGCTGCGTGTATGAGTGTTTATCGTGCGCTATTGCGCAATATCTGTTTAAGAATAAAAGTGACGTCTGTCGCCACAAGAGGGATTCGTGTCTCATCCTTCACCACGACCCCATCGTCACAGAACGACGAGCCGTCCTGAGACACCCAGATCATGCCTGGCTACGCCACCCGGCAGAAGAAGGCAAAGCGCCCAAGCAAGCGACATCACCACGCTTCGTCTTCCCCCTCGCGCCGCGGCGCTACGTCGACTCTGGCACAGAGAAAGCGGGAGGAGGACACCCCCCCGTGCCAAGAGGCCACACCGTCGGTCGAGGAGCTGGAGAAGGACCCGGTGTGTGCCTACCAACTGGCCACAGCTCGGGGGCTCGAACGAAAGGACCCCGAGCTGGCGGAGATGCTCCGCGAGGGGGTGGTACGTATATGGAGGGAGTGACACCTTGCTCCTTCTCGCGCCACCTCGCCGCTGCAGGTAGGCGTAATCGCGTCCACCCCGGAGGTGGAATTCGGGGAGGAGGATTCTGGGGGGGAGGAGCAGGAAGAAGAGGAGGCGTATTCCCCTTCGGTAGGCGACGCCTCCACCATAGACTACGGTGGCGAGGAGGAGGAGACCTACCCCCCCTCGGTATGCGACGCGGTTCCCGAGGACTACGGCGAGGAGGAGGAGGAGTCTGAGGAGGAGGACTACCTTCCTCCGCCCGTAGGTCTCTCTCCCTCCGTGGAGGAAGAAGAGGAGGAGGAAGGCTCCGATTCGGAGGGAGAGGAGGAGAGTCCGCTTCCCTCTGAGAGAGCAGCCGGGACTAGGAAATGGGGTTCAGCGAAGTGTCCATCCTCCGACCGTTCCGGCGAAAGTGCAATGGACTGCTCCCGGGGTGGCAGCCCGGAGCAGTCCATGGAGTAGAGCCGGGGCACAGAGGAGGAGATGGACACAGAGGAGGAGCTCCCTTGCGGCCCACAGGGCGCGTACGACAGCCGCGCTGCACAGGGCGCGCGCGACAGACGCGCTGCACCCAGCGGAGGTTCCGCAGCAAAGGCTGGAGGAGGAACATCCCCTGCAGCAGCGCCTGCAGCTCCCGACCTCTCTCCCCTCCTAGCTCTCCTCCTAGCGCGTAGCTGGGTCCCTGTTTCATGTTTTTGTGTACCAGTGTTCGTTAGTCTCCCCGTTTGTGTGCCTAACCCATTTTTCCCTCTCGTGCCACTTTGTGTAAACGTGCCTGTGTGTGTGTTTGTAAACGTTCTGTTTAATGTGTCTCCCGTCTTTTCCCCCGTCTTCCCAGGGAGGATGTTCTAGGCGGTCCGTGGCGGACGTTTCACCAAGGGCGGTCACCTCCCAGACGCAGGACTGAGCGCGTCGGATCCGCCCATCGTCGTGGGTTCGGGGCACTCTGTCCTGTTGGCACCCCGGGACGGGTAGTGCCCTTGGAGGGGGCGTCTGTCACGTTGAGGACCCCGGCCCCTCCCTTTTGGGCGTGTGTAAACGTGGTCCACGTGCTTTGTCTGCGTCCGTGTATATACGTGGTTAGGGTTTTGTTGTGTGATTAATAAGTCTCACCTGTGAATCGTCTCGTGATCACGTGGGGCTAATGTGGTTTGTCTATTTAATGTGCGCTCGCGCAGTGTCCTGTGCTCGTCGTTGTCTATGTCTGCACGTTGTGCTGCGTGTATGAGTGTTTATCGTGCGCTATTGCGCAATATCTGTTTAAGAATAAAAGTGACGTCTGTCACCACAAGAGGGATTTGTGTCTCATCCTTCACCACGACCCCATCATCACACACCCTGAATGGTGAACTGAGGGCCAGAGAGAGTTCTGATCCTGAAAATCACACAGACATTGGCAAAAATACCAGAAGAGCAAAGCACCAGCTATGGGTGGATATAACAGTCACTCCAGACTGTAAGACCAGGTACACTAACCTGTGCACTGACAGACCAACCTGTGCAGAGATAGACCACCCTGTGCAGAGATAGACCAACCTGTGCACAGCCTGATTGACTACCAGAAAGCCTATTGTAAGGGAGGCAGGATATGATGTTTCTGTGTGGGAAGCAGAGCCTGGTGTTCCTGCATAAAAGCATGATGGGTAACAACAATCTGACCATCTGTATTTTGGTTATATCAGTGTGTTTGTGTTGTGGTTATATCAGTGTGTTTGTGTTGTGGTTATATCAGTGTGTTTGTGTTGTGGTTATATCAGTGTGTTTGTGTTGTGGTTATATCAGTGTGTTTGTGTTGTGGTTATATCAGGGTGTTTGTGTTGTGGTTATATCAGTGTGTTTGTGTTTTGGTTATATCAGTGTGTATGTGTTTTGGTTATATCAGTGTGTTATTGTGGCATGTTTAGTCTAATTTTGCAGCATGTTTTCTAGTGGGAAAGGTTATGCCACAGGGTAAGAGTTACATATCTCACTGAGAAAGTTTGTAGACTTCACGCCAAAGGTGGCAGTCCTGTGTGGAAATGTACTCTGTTGTCTATACCATCAACCTGATTCCCATTGGTTAACCTGGTTTTGTAACTGCTGTCCCTGTGATATGCTGATACGGCCCTCATAGCGGTGACTGAGTCGTTCTCTGCCCATATTACGAACAGTGTTGGGAACGTTACTTTAAAAAAGTAATTAGTTATAGTTACTACTTGTTCAAAAAAGTAACTGAGTTAGTAACTGAATTACTCTATAATAAAAGTAACTCGTTACCAGGGAAAGTAACTATTTGCGTTACAGTAAAAAAAAGTTATATGTCAATGAATAAGGATTTTTTTTTGAAAAAGCAGTTTTTAGTCAGTTGAAATTAGTAGATCAGGAAGGTGTTTAACGTTTGATATTTATTGCACATCCACAGACCAGTGCAGGATAAAATCCTTTAAAGTCCCAAATCTTTGTAAAAAATAAAAGCAAAAGTAAACAGTTACACTATATAAAGTGCATTTACATCTATCAAATTAAATTAAATTCTCTCAACCTGAGACAACTGGTTTGTTCACAATAGAAGTAAACTTAACAATAAAACCTCTATTCTTAATTAAATAAATCAAATACCCAGTCTGGTAGACATTCAGGAACTTCAAGTATTTTCTTAAATAATGTTTATATCGCCACCTTGAAAATGTAAATTTTTCCTCGGCTTGCTCCTGACTCGCCATTTCTGCCTCTTCTCCGTTTGTGTCGTGTCACTGGAGTATTTCGGCGCGCGTGTAAAATCACTGGCTCTGATTGGCTACCATAACGCTGCATTAGCCAATCGCTTACTGACTTGTTAAGTTAAACAGGTGTTACTCGGATTACTGTTAGTATATCAATATAGTAACGCACCGCTTCTAATGACCAGTAACGTCAACGGCGTTGTAACGACAGGAAAAGTAATTAATTATATTATCCCGTTACTGACAAAATGACGCCGTTACCTAACGTCGTTATTTTTAACGGCGTTATTCGCTACACTGATTACAAACCTGACTCGGTCATGCAGATACTTTCTCTACAACATCCTACGTATCCAACCCTTCCTCTCTCAGGAGTCCTCCCAGGTGCTTGTCTAGTCTCTTGTCATTTCAAGGCTCGACTACTGCAACTCTCTCCTGGCTGGTCTTCCTCTGCAGGCCATCAGGCCCTTGCAACTGATCCAGAATGCAGCAGCAAGGCTTGTCTTCAATCTACCCAAGTTCACTCATGTCACTCCACTGCTGCGCTCCCTTCACTGGCTTCCCGTGGCTGCTCGCATACAATTCTGATGCTTGCCTACAAAGCCAAAAATGGACCAGCTCCTTCATAACTTATGTCAATGGTCAAGAGTCGATCCGCACCTCGAGCCCTTCGCGCTTCAAGTACGGCTCGGCTTGACCCGCCATCCCTCAAGATTCATGGAAGACACTTGACAAGATACTTCTCTGTCCTGGCTCCCATATGGTGGAACGAACTTCCACTGGCTATCCGAACAACGAACTCTCTCACGGTTTTCAAACACAGATTCAAGACCCATCTCTTTGTAAAGCACTTATAAGCACTAATCTACTGAAGCAATGGTATAAATTGTAATTGCACTTTATCTCTGGGAACACTTGCTAATGTAGTCTTGTAGGTATTTCAGTCTTGCTAGGTATTACTCTGTGTCTAATCTTATATTTTGTTGTCTTCTTTCTAGGTATCAGCACTGGCAACTGTTTATGACAGTGCTTAAGCTCAAGTAGTTTGGACTTAAACCTGTTTATACTAGATAGAGATGCATATTCTGACTAAACACTTAGCACTTTTGTAAGTCGCTCTGGATAAGAGCGTCTGCTAAATGCTGTAAATGTAAATGTAAATGGGGTATAAACCATTGGTGTAGGGTATAAAGGGAGAGGGATTTGGGAGTAGGGTATAAGCAAAGAGGGTTGTGTGTGTAGGGTATAAAGGGAGAGGGATGTGTGTGTAGGGTATAAAGGGAGAGGGATTTGGGTGTAGGGTATAAAGGGAGAGGATTGTGGGTGTAGGGTATAAAGGGAGAGGGATTTGGGTGTAGGGTATAAAGGGAGAGGGTTGTGGGTGTAGGGTATGAAGAGAGAGGGTTGTGGGTGTAGGGTATAAAGGGAGAGGACTGTGGGTGTAGGGTATGAAGAGAGAGGGTTGTGGGTGTAAGGTATAAAAGGAGAGAGATGTGGGTGTAGGGTATAAAGGCATACCCAGAAGCATACCTAGAGCCCTCCATGCCTCATGTATGACTCGTCTTGACCCTCCATCATCCAGGACACATGGGAGACAAGCATCCAGACTTTTCTCTGTCTTGGCTCCAAGGTGGTGGAATGAACTTTCCTTGTGTGTCCGAACATTGGAGTCACTTCCTGTCTTCAGATGCCGACTGAAGACCCACCTCTTTCAAGTGCACTTTACATAATTATGCTTTGGTCTATTGTGCTTTATTGTCTCTTTCCTCAGGTGTTTGTTATAGGTATTGCTTACTGTCTTTTTCTCAGGAGATGTGTATATTCAGGTATAATAATGACTTGACATAATTGTTAGGTATCATATGACTTTCGTCTAGTGGTTTTTCCAGCTTAGAGTACCTTTTGTTCAGGACCAGCCCCGTCGACATGGGGGGACAACCGGGTCTGTTGTCCCGGGCCCCAGGGCCAGGGGGGTCCATCAAAGAGCCCAGCAATTAATTTTTTATTTAAAGTCTATAATTTTAAATAATCTTGAAATCTTTCATTAATATAAAATTCTGTACTCAAAATAAGCTCAATGGCTAAAATATATGTTTTTTACTTATATGCATATTTTCCATTTCCATTTCCGTTGTGGGCGAATTATTTTGAATCATTTCGAGTATGTGTATAAATATTTAACTTAATTAAGTTTAACATTCTGGGAAATATTGAAATGTACCTTTAAAGTGACGTACAAGTGCTTGAATTCCACCTTATAAAGGTGTATGAACCCTTCAAACATGACTTTGATCATTGCGCTGAAGCGCGGCACGCGCAAAGTTACAAAATTCGAGAGGTGCACGACCTCGCAAATCTACAGCTCGTGAGGCCCTCGCGCACAGACGGTGCCACCGCAATTACGTCATTTTCGCCGCGTGGACCCTCGCGCCGCTCGCAACGCGTCAAGTATAAACCAGTCAGCTGTCAGAAAGGTGAACATGAAACTTTCTTGTCCCGGGCCCCAGCAAGACTGTCAACGGGCCTGTTCAGGACTATCTATACTACCTTGGAGATTTCAAGCAACTACGTAGCACTTTTGTAAGTCGCTCTGGATAAGAGCGTCTGCTAAATGCCATAAATGTAAATGTAAAGGGAGAGGGATGTGGGTGTAGGGTATAAAGGGAGAGGGTTGTGGGTGTAGGGTATAAAGAGAGAGAGATGTGGGTGTAGGGTATAAAGGGAGGATTGTGGGTGTAGGGTATAAAGGGAGAGGATTGTGGGTGTAGGGTATAAAGGGAGAGGGTTGTGGGTGTAGGGTATAAAGAGAGAGAGATGTGGGTGTAGGGTATAAAGGGAGGATTGTGGGTGTAGGGTATAAAGGGAGAGGATTGTGAGTGTAGTGTATAAAGAGAGAGGGTTGTGGGTGTAGGGTATAAAGGGAGAGGGATGTGGGTGTAGGGTATAAAGGGAGAGGGATGAGGGTGTAGGGTATAAAGGGAGAGGGATGTGGGTGTAGGGTATAAAGGGAGAGGGTTGTGGGTGTAGGGTATAAAGGGAGAGAGATGTGGGTGTAGAGTATAAAGGGAGAGGGATGAGGGTGTAGGGTATAAAGGGAGAGGGATGTAGGTGTGGGGTATAAAGGGAGAGGGATGTGAGTGTAGTGTATAAAGAGAGAGGGTTGTGGGTGTAGGGTATAAAGGGAGAGGGATGTGGATGTAGGGTATAAAGGGAGAGGGATGAGGGTGTAGGGTATAAAGGGAGAGGGATGTGGGTGTAGGATATAAAGAGAGGGATGTGGGTGTAGGGTATAAAGGGAGAGGGATTTGGGTGTAGGGTATAAATGGAGAGGGTTGTGGGTGTAGTGTATAAAGAGAGAGGGATGTGGGTGTAGGGTATAAAGGGAGAGGGTTGTGGGTGTAGGGTATAAAGGGAGAGGGATGTGGGTGTAGGGTATAAAGGGAGAGGGATATGGGTGTAGGGTATAAAGGGAGAGGGTTGTGGGTGTAGGGTATAAAGTGAGATGGATGTGGGTATAGGGTATAAAGGGAGAGGGTTGTGGGTGTAGGGTATAAAGGGAGAGGGTTGTGGGTGTAGGGTATAAAGTGAGAGGGATGTGGGTGTAGGGTATAAAGGGAGAGGGATGAGGGTGTAGGGTATAAAGGGAGAGGGTTGTGGGTATAGGGTATAAAGTGAGAGGGATGTGGGTATAGGGTATAAAGGGAGAGGGATGAGGGTGTAGGGTATAAAGGGAGAGGGATGTGGGTGTAGGATATAAAGAGAAGGATGTGGGTGTAGGGTATAAAGGGAGAGGGATTTGGGTGTAGGGTATAAAGTGAGAGGGATGTGGGTATAGGGTATAAAGGGAGAGGGATGAGGGTGTAGGGTATAAAGGGAGAGGGATGTGGGTGTAGGGTATAAAGGGAGAGGGATGTGGGTGTAGGGTATAAAGGAAGAGGGATGAGGGTGTAGGGTATAAAGGGAGAGGGTTGTGGGTATAGGGTATAAAGTGAGAGGGATGTGGGTATAGGGTATAAAGGGAGAGGGATGAGGGTGTAGGGTATAAAGGGAGAGGGATGTGGGTATAGGGTATAAAGGGAAAGGGATGTGGATGTAGGGTATAAAGGGAGAGGGATGTGGGTGTAGGATATAAAGGGAGAGGGATGTGGGTGTAGGGTATAAAGGGAGAGGGTTGTGGGTATAGGGTATAAAGTGAGAGGGATGTGGGTATAGGGTATAAAGGGAGAGGGATGAGGGTGTAGGGTATAAAGGGAGAGGGATGAGGGTGTAGGGTATAAAGGGAGAGGGTTGTGGGTGTGGGGTATAAAGGGAGAGGGATGTGAGTGTAGTGTATAAAGGGAGAGGGTTGTGGGTGTAGGGTATAAAGTGAGAGGGATGTGGGTGTAGGGTATAAAGGGAGAGGGATGAGGGTGTAGGGTATAAAGGGAGAGGGTTGTGGGTGTAGGGTATAAAGTGAGAGGGATGTGGGTGTAGGGTATAAAGGGAGAGGGATGAGGGTGTAGGGTATAAAGGGAGAGGGTTGTGGGTATAGGGTATAAAGTGAGAGGGATGTGGGTATAGGGTATAAAGGGAGAGGGATGAGGGTGTAGGGTATAAAGGGAGAGGGATGTGGGTATAGGGTATAAAGGGAAAGGGATGTGGATGTAGGGTATAAGGGGAGAGGGTTGTGGGTGTAGGGTATAAAGTGAGAGGGATGTGGGTGTAGGGTATAAAGGGAGAGGGATGAGGGTGTAGGGTATAAAGGGAGAGGGTTGTGGGTGTAGGGTATAAAGTGAGAGGGATGTGGGTGTAGGGTATAAAGGGAGAGGGATGAGGGTGTAGGGTATAAAGGGAGAGGGTTGTGGGTATAGGGTATAAAGTGAGAGGGATGTGGGTATAGTGTATAAAGGGAGAGGGATGAGGGTGTAGGGTATAAAGGGAGAGGGATGTGGGTATAGGGTATAAAGGGAAAGGGATGTGGATGTAGGGTATAAGGGGAGAGGGATGTGGGTGTAGAATATAAAGGGAGAGGGATGTGGGTGTAGGATATAAAGAGAAGGATGTGGGTGTAGGGTATAAAGGGAGAGGGATTTGGGTGTAGGGTATAAAGTGAGAGGGATGTGGGTATAGGGTATAAAGGGAGAGGGATGAGGGTGTAGGGTATAAAGGGAGAGGGATGTGGGTGTAGGGTATAAAGGGAGAGGGATGTGGGTGTAGGGTATAAAGGAAGAGGGATGAGGGTGTAGGGTATAAAGGGAGAGGGTTGTGGGTATAGGGTATAAAGTGAGAGGGATGTGGGTATAGGGTATAAAGGGAGAGGGATGAGGGTGTAGGGTATAAAGGGAGAGGGATGTGGGTATAGGGTATAAAGGGAAAGGGATGTGGATGTAGGGTATAAAGGGAGAGGGATGTGGGTGTAGGATATAAAGGGAGAGGGATGTGGGTGTAGGGTATAAAGTGAGAGGGATGTGGGTATAGGGTATAAAGGGAGAGGGATGAGGGTGTAGGGTATAAAGGGAGAGGGATGTGGGTATAGGGTATAAAGGGAAAGGGATGTGGATGTAGGGTATAAAGGGAGAGGGATGTGGGTGTAGAATATAAAGGGAGAGGGATGTGGGTGTAGGATATAAAGAGAAGGATGTGGGTGTAGGGTATAAAGGGAGAGGGATTTGGGTGTAGGGTATAAAGTGAGAGGGATGTGGGTATAGGGTATAAAGGGAGAGGGATGAGGGTGTAGGGTATAAAGGGAGAGGGATGTGGGTGTAGGGTATAAAGGGAGAGGGATGTGGGTGTAGGGTATAAAGGAAGAGGGATGAGGGTGTAGGGTATAAAGGGAGAGGGTTGTGGGTATAGGGTATAAAGTGAGAGGGATGTGGGTATAGGGTATAAAGGGAGAGGGATGAGGGTGTAGGGTATAAAGGGAGAGGGATGTGGGTATAGGGTATAAAGGGAAAGGGATGTGGATGTAGGGTATAAAGGGAGAGGGATGTGGGTGTAGGATATAAAGGGAGAGGGATGTGGGTGTAGGGTATAAAGGGAGAGGGATGTGGGTGTAGGGTATAAAGTGAGAGGGATGTGGGTATAGGGTATAAAGGGAAAGGGATGAGGGTGTAGGGTATAAAGGGAGAGGGATGTGGGTGTAGGGTATAAAGGGAGAGGGATGAGGGTGTAGAGTATAAAGGGAGAGGGATGAGGGTGTAGGGTATAAAGGGAGAGCGTTGTGGGTGTGGGGTATAAAGGGAGAGGGATGTGAGTGTAGTGTATAAAGAGAGAGGGTTGTGGGTGTAGGGTATAAAGGGAGAGGGATGTGGGTGTAGGGTATAAAGGGAGAGGGATGAGGGTGTAGGGTATAAAGGGAGAGGGTTGTGGGTATAGGGTATAAAGTGAGAGGGATGTGGGTATAGGGTATAAAGGGAGAGGGATGTGGGTGTAGGGTATAAAGTGAGGGATGTGGGTGTAGGGTATAAAGTGAGAGGGATGTGGTTGTAGGGTATAAAGGGAGAGGGTTGTGGGTATAGGGTATAACGTGAGAGGGATGTGGGTATAGGGTATAAAGGGAGAGGGATGTGGGTGTAGGGTATAAAGGGAGAGGGTTGTGGGTATAGGGTATAAAGTGAGAGGGATGTGGGTATAGGGTATAAAGGGAAAGGGATGAGGGTGTAGGGTATAAAGGGAGAGGGATGAGGGTGTAGGGTATAAAGGGAGAGAGATGTGGGTGTAGAGTATAAAGGGAGAGGGATGAGGGTGTAGGGTATAAAGGGAGAGGGTTGTGGGTGTAGGGTATAAAGGGAGAGGGATGTGGGTGTAGGGTATAAAGGGAGAGGGATGAGGGTGTAGGGTATAAAGGGAGAGGGTTGTGGGTATAGGGTATAAAGGGAGAGGGATGTGGGTGTAGGGTATAAAGTGAGGGATGTGGGTGTAGGGTATAAAGTGAGAGGGATGTGGGTGTAGGGTATAAAGGGAGAGGGTTGTGGGTATAGGGTATAAAGTGAGAGGGATGTGGGTATAGGGTATAAAGGGAGAGGGATGTGGGTGTAGGGTATAAAGGGAGAGGGATGAGGGTGTAGGGTATAAAGGGAGAGGGATGTGGGTGTAGGGTATAAAGGGAAAGGGATGTGGGTGTAGGGTATAAAGGGAAAGGGATGTGGGTGTAGGGTATAAAGGGAGAGGGATGTGGGTGTAGGATATAAAGGGAGAGGGATGTGGGTGTAGGGTATAAAGGGAGAGGGATGTGGGTATAGGGTATAAAGGGAGAGGGATGTGGGTGTAGGGTATAAAGTGAGAGGGATGTGGGTATAGGGTATAAAGGGAAAGGGATGAGGGTGTAGGGTATTAATGGAGAGGGATGAGGGTGTAGGGTATAAAGGGAGAGAGATGTGGGTGTAGAGTATAAAGGGAGAGGGATGAGGGTGTAGGGTATAAAGGGAGAGAGATGTGGGTGTGGGGTATAAAGGGAGAGGGATGTGAGTGTAGTGTATAAAGAGAGAGGGTTGTGGGTGTAGGGTATAAAGGGAGAGGGTTGTGGGTATAGGGTATAAAGTGAGAGGGATGTGGGTATAGGGTATAAAGGGAGAGGGATGAGGGTGTAGGGTATAAAGGGAGAGGGATGAGGGTGTAGGGTATAAAGGGAGAGAGATGTGGGTGTAGAGTATAAAGGGAGAGGGATGAGGGTGTAGGGTATAAAGGGAGAGGGTTGTGGGTGTGGGGTATAAAGGGAGAGGGATGTGAGTGTAGTGTATAAAGAGAGAGGGTTGTGGGTGTAGGGTATAAAGGGAGAGGGATGTGGGTGTAGGGTATAAAGGGAGAGGGATGAGGGTGTAGGGTATAAAGGTAGAGGGTTGTGGGTATAGGGTATAAAGGGAGAGGGATGTGGGTGTAGGGTATAAAGGGAAAGGGATGTGGGTGTAGGGTATAAAGGGAAAGGGATGTGGGTGTAGGGTATAAAGGGAGAGGGATGTGGGTGTAGGATTTAAAGGGAGAGGGATGTGGGTGTAGGGTATAAAGTGAGAGGAATGTGGGTATAGGGTATAAACGGAAAGGGATGAGGGTGTAGGGTATAAAGTGAGAGGGATGTGGGTATAGGGTATAAAGGGAGAGGGATGTGGGTGTAGGGTATAAAGGGAGAGGGATGAGGGTGTAGGGTATAAAGGGAGAGGGATGTGGGTGTAGGGTATAAAGGGAAAGGGATGTGGGTGTAGGGTATAAAGGGAAAGGGATGTGGGTGTAGGGTATAAAGGGAGAGGGATGTGGGTGTAGGATATAAAGGGAGAGGGATGTGGGTGTAGGGTATAAAGGGAGAGGGATGTGGGTATAGGGTATAAAGGGAGAGGGATGTGGGTATAGGGTATAAAGGGAAAGGGATGAGGGTGTAGGGTATTAATGGAGAGGGATGAGGGTGTAGGGTATAAAGGGAGAGAGATGTGGGTGTAGAGTATAAAGGGAGAGGGATGAGGGTGTAGGGTATAAAGGGAGAGAGATGTGGGTGTGGGGTATAAAGGGAGAGGGATGTGAGTGTAGTGTATAAAGAGAGAGGGTTGTGGGTGTAGGGTATAAAGGGAGAGGGTTGTGGGTATAGGGTATAAAGTGAGAGGGATGTGGGTATAGGGTATAAAGGGAGAGGGATGAGGGTGTAGGGTATAAAGGGAGAGGGATGAGGGTGTAGGGTATAAAGGGAGAGAGATGTGGGTGTAGAGTATAAAGGGAGAGGGATGAGGGTGTAGGGTATAAAGGGAGAGGGTTGTGGGTGTGGGGTATAAAGGGAGAGGGATGTGAGTGTAGTGTATAAAGAGAGAGGGTTGTGGGTGTAGGGTATAAAGGGAGAGGGATGTGGGTGTAGGGTATAAAGGGAGAGGGATGAGGGTGTAGGGTATAAAGGTAGAGGGTTGTGGGTATAGGGTATAAAGGGAGAGGGATGTGGGTGTAGGGTATAAAGGGAAAGGGATGTGGGTGTAGGGTATAAAGGGAAAGGGATGTGGGTGTAGGGTATAAAGGGAGAGGGATGTGGGTGTAGGATTTAAAGGGAGAGGGATGTGGGTGTAGGGTATAAAGTGAGAGGAATGTGGGTATAGGGTATAAACGGAAAGGGATGAGGGTGTAGGGTATAAAGGGAGAGGGATGAGGGTGTAGGGTATAAAGGGAGAGAGATGTGGGTGTAGAGTATAAAGGGAGAGGGATGAGGGTGTAGGGTATAAAGGGAGAGAGATGTGGGTGTGGGGTATAAAGGGAGAGGGATGTGAGTGTAGTGTATAAAGAGAGAGGGTTGTGGGTGTAGGGTATAAAGGGAGAGGGATGTGGGTGTAGGGTATAAAGGGAGAGGGTTGTGGGTATAGGGCAGGGGTCGGCAACCCGCGGCTCTAGAGCCGCATGCGGCTCTTTGGCGCTGCCCTAGCGGCTCCCTGGAGCTTTTTCAAAAATGTTTGAAAATGTAAAAAGATGAGGGAGAGAAATATATTTTTTGTTTTAATATGGTTTTTGTAGGAGACAAACATGACACCAACATTCCTAACGT
Organism: Brachyhypopomus gauderio; assembly: GCF_052324685.1. Taxonomy (NCBI): domain Eukaryota; kingdom Metazoa; phylum Chordata; class Actinopteri; order Gymnotiformes; family Hypopomidae; genus Brachyhypopomus; species Brachyhypopomus gauderio. Next base: position 826,660 of record NW_027506914.1, on the reverse strand, counting down.
TTTCCAATGCTGTAAGAATGTGTAGAATAAATGAAACTAAATTTCAACGAAGATTTGTGTCGTAGCCTGCGACGCACGTTTCTATTAGCAGGGCGAGATGAGGCAGCAGGCTGTTGTAAACACACCGGCGGCGAGCTTGAAGACGTCACTCGCCAGAAAGCTCAACTTGGCCAAAGCCACAAATGGAGCGAAATTGAAAGCCTCCCAACACCCGAGAAACTTGTCTATGACACATGAATGCTCTTCCTGACAATTATAGGAACATGAAGACATGCATTTGGGGTATTATCCATCTTTGGATCAACATACCTGTGCGAACAGATATTTTCAAACATGAACTACATCAAATCAAAATATCGCACCCGCCTCACAGATGAGAGTTTGCAGTCCTGTGTCAAGATTAAAGTTACATCTTACATGCCCGATGTTGAGAAGCTGACCGATGTCCGAAAACAGAAGTCACATTAAACGGGTTGTTTAGTGCCCAAATAGCCTAAGGGGCATGTTATGCACGTTCCATTTTGTTGTTTTGTCGAATCGTAAAAATAAAAATGACATCAAAAGTCAGATTTATTTATCAGGGTTGCCAACTCTCACGTATTGAGCGTGAGACACACGCATTTGACCGTCTTCACACGCTCACACGCCACACAACCGATTTCTCGTTAGTTTATTTACCTATGTAGTTTATTTACCTCTGATCCACATCTACGATTCATTGAGTTACTAGTTCGCTCTGGCGCCAACCACTGGATATCGATTGATCGCGATATAATACTTAATTTGTGTCCATTATACACCCCGCTCGGTAACAATTTATGTTCGCCACCCCTCCAGGTTCAAATCTCACTCCAAGTGATCTTGAAAAGTTGGCAACCCTGATTTATTGAATTTCTTTAATTTCATCAAATCAATGAAACATAATTCATTAATATTGCAATGAAGTTAAACTTGAGGCGGCATCCTACAACAGAGCAGTCACGTGGTGCGTCGTTCTCTACAGAACACACTGCAGGGAGAATAAACATTTATTCATGAATGCTCATTACGTATTTGTAGCTAACTTATTCATTTTGATGGTAGGCTAATATAGATACATACAGCATGTGTTGCCTTCATTATAAGGCTTATATAAGGCTTTTAATTTTTGCGGCTCCAGACACATTTGTTTTTTGTTTTTTTGGTCCAATATGGCTCTTTCAACATTTTGGGTTGCCGACCCCTGGTATAGGGTATAAAGTGAGAGGGATGTGGGTATAGGGTATAAAGGGAGAGGGATGAGGGTGTAGGGTATAAAGGGAGATGGATGTGGGTGTAGGGTATAAAGTGAGAGGGATGTGTGTATAGGGTATAAAGGGAAAGGGATGTGGGTGTAGGGTATAAAGGGAGAGGGATGTGGGTGTAGGATATAAAGGGAGAGGGATGTGGGTGTAGGGTATAAAGGGAGAGGGATGTGGGTATAGGGTATAAAGGGAGAGGGATTTGGGTATAGGGTATAAAGTGAGAGTGTTGTGGTTGTAGGATATCTTTTTCACTGGGTCTTGGGGCTGTTCTTTCCTTGCACTGTGCAGTGGAAGTTCTAGACCATCTGAGTGGGGGTTGGGGAGCAGATTGGGACCAATAGGTCTGTTGGTGGGGAAGGTGCATGATTGAAAGTCGCTAATTGATGCAACCCCTATAAAGGATACCAGGAGAGGTCTGTATACTTGCTCAATGGTATATGCAGGGCCGGCGCCAGAACATATACAGTGAGGGGGCGTCAGAAAATTTCGGGGGGGCGAACGTAAGTTGTTGAGCGGGGGGGGGGGGAGTGTGGCGAACGTAAGTTGTTGAGCGGGGGGGGGGGGGGGGAGCGTGTAACGATTGTCGAGCGGCCGAGGGGGCACCATGTATCGATTGTTGTAAAATAAGTGGGTCTTATTTTTTACATTGAGGAGGCGGGACACCTCGCCTGAGGGGGCAACGCCCCCATTCGCCCCCCCCATGGCGCCGGCCCCGGGTATATGTGATCCTAGCATGTTAGTATTCTCCATTACATGGCACCAAACAAAGAGAGCCTGTGGAACCTGTATATTAAAGAAGACGTTAGTAAATCAGCCAGCGTTGGGTCTGTGTCTCTGTGTGTTGGTGCATGTAGACACTAAAGGGAGCAACATCACATAAAACTGGCGTTAAGTTGCGTGAGGAGGTCACAAAGAAAATACAGCCAATACCTTCAAAGAGTGAAGGCTGCCCTAAGACATCAGCTGAATGGAACAAACTAAATCCAGTCTACCAAAAACTAAGTGGATGGAGAGGGACAATGATGATGCAGGAGAACACCAGGAAGATGGACCACAGTGATGAAGTGCTTAGTGAGCACCTCACGCAGTAGAAACACAAGGTAGATGGAAATGGGGCAAAGCAGGAACCATCATGGGAGGGTAAATGACTGCTTGGAATGTACCACCAGTAAATCATGGAAGTGGCTGATATGGAGAAATTCTACCAAAGGCTGGAAGAGGCTGGACTTAAAAATTGCAGAGAGACACTAATCATGGATGCACAGGATTGACCAGCAGGCAAGACCTCAGATGCTGGCTGTGCAAAGACGCCCCTGAGACAATCAATCACATAACAGAAGGATGCAAGATGCCAGCATGCAGATTGTACACGAAGCAATATAACCAAGTGTCTGACATAACATACAGAGACATCTGTGCAGAGTTCAGGCAGAAATATCCAAGGTCAGAGTGGAGAATGACCAAGTTAAGATCCCAGAAGAGGGCAGTAGTGATAGATGTAGCAGTGATAACACTGTTGTCTTTGGAAGGTGCACACACACTGAGATGAGCAATATTTTTTAAGTGCAAATCCATATCCTATGAAACAGTCCGGGGTCATAACAGGTGGGAAATTTGAGAGAGAACAAAACAGACGACAGACATGATCAATTATGTAAACCAGGAGGCATGACAGAATAAAGAACTAAACCAAAACCAGTGGAGACAAAAAAACAGACTAAGAACAACAAGACAAGGAAGCAAGATAGACTGACAAATACAGAAACTGTAAAACAGGAAAACCAGGGCAACCTACATCAAACAATGACAAACAAGTGTGAGGACAAAACACTGGCCTTAAATACAGGACTAACAAAGGGCCCAAACAAGGCACAGCTGGAGACATGACGAGGGGGTGGAGCAAGGCTAAACTATCAACAAAAGCACATGGCCAAACCAAAACAGAGCAGAGACAGACAGAGGAGAGGATAAAGGGAACCAGAAACTAGATACACAGTTAGTGCAGAGCAAAATGTGACAAATATCAGGAACACAGAACATGAAAAGCTGGAGAAATTTCAGGGGCTAAGAGAAAAGATGTAGAAGATGGAGACAGCTGTGGTTACTGTGGTGGAGCACTAGGAGATCCCAGGAACCAGGAACAACATCTGATATCTCCATCCAGAAACTTTGTTGGCTATCAGCTACAGCTACATAATATGTGTCTGTATGTTTGTGTGTGGCTGTTGAGTATTTAAATTATACAAACACACACATACATAAACATATGATGCAGTCTTCCAGCTCCAATCTGAGATCCTGACAAAATTCCAATCTTTAAACCTAGCTTTAATACTTACCTATTTAATCAAGCCTTCAGATAATGGACTACAGGTGTGGTGTGGAGCTCAGGTAATTGAGTCTTCTGCTTATCTGAGATGTTGATGATGTCATCCAGCTGTCATGTGATCACTGTAGTTTTAATAATGATTTGGGTGTAAAGCCACGCCTCAGTGACCCTCATGACTGTGGTCACCTCCAGGCCCCTCCCTTTAGTTATGCTGCTATAGATTAGCCTGCCGGATCCACATGGCATGTAGGTTATATATGGATGTTTAAACAAATTTTTACATACCTAACCTGTGGGTTCCCTTTTGAGTCTTGGTCCTCCCAAGGTTTGTTCCTAAAGGGAGTTCTAATAGGCCTACCTCAGATGCTTTACTATACCTCATCTCTCTCATCTACCTCAGACACACTCATCTCAGATACACTAATCTACTATACTTCACATACACTAATCTTCAGATACACTGGGCCGCTAAAAAGCGGATGTGTTGTGAAATATATAAGGACCATGCCAGGATAAAGCCTGATCACCGCAGCCTCTGTACCCAGGACTGATCACTTCCGCCTCTATGAACGGGACTGATCACGTCCTCAGGAAGTCTGCCCAGCTCCCAGCTACTTCACCTCTCATCATCTCTCTTTTTGTAGGTGCATTCAGCCACACATTTCATGATCTTAATCATATTAGAGGTCTTATAGACTAAGTACCTCCAGCTCATAAAGTAGATAAGCAAGAGTACTGGAATATCTGCTGGTTAAGCGACTGCTGTCTGAGGCCATTTATAGCTCCCTCTTTCCTTTAGATTGCCCTCTAAAACACTTTGCACATGGACTAGACATGGTTTACTTATAAATAGCTGTGACTTTTGAGTAATAACGAAGATGTTAATGAATAGATGGTGTAGCACCAGGCATGCGTGAGCACTATCGACAGATATATCCCAGTGCAGCAACTCTACGCTTCTAAACGCAGTCACAGCGACATCAGAAATGTCGGCGCTGTGCTGCGATAGGGAGCGCAATTCTCCTCTTCATCACCGGCGCGATGGCCTCTGCTCCATGTGACTGATGGCTCATCTCTGACAGCGTTTAATGGGAAGGTACAGGCGAATCCATTAGAAGCCATTCGCTGCTCAATGAGTCCTTCATCTCTGTCACCCATATGGGATCAAGATTGGGCGACAGAGGACAGAACTCCAACGTCTTCCTCCTGCTCTCCTCTGCTTCACTCTTCCTTCCTCCCCCTTTCCCCTCCCCCTATCCTGTGACATTCACAGACAGACTGCACAGGATATATTCACACGTCGCTCCGAGTGACGGGATTGGCTACCGGCTCCGAGTGGCGTGGGAAAACAGAGGCAGTCTGCTATGTGTGATGTGACTAATTTCTCAGGGCCACTGTAACTATGCGAATCTTTTCTATATGAATGCGGAGAGGGAGGCGTAGGGGTCAGAGGTCAGACCGGCTACGTGAAGAAAAGGGACGAAACTCGTTCCAGACGCACGCCGCATTGCCAAAAGAGTCGTAGCATCCAGAATGTATCAGGCACTGCACAAAGGCCCAATCAGGAGCGGCTTGGCGCTGACATCATCTGCACTGTTAGACCAATCAGAATGTTGCTTATTGCTGCTTGCTGGGCAGCTGTCACTAACAAACACACAATAATCATCAAATATTCATCTCGTCCTTCATGAACAACACGAGATGTCTGACAGCAGTACGGTTGAGCAGAATGATCAACACCACCAGTGATATAATACTGATGATTTTTAATCTATCCAAAATACAATACTGACCTGTGATTGATTACTATGCATTTTGGAATGGTTTTATAAGAATGCTTAATTTTGAGTAGCTGAAGCACCTTCGGGCCATTCAGGTTTGAGCGTCTGGACAAAACTTCATTAAGACAGTAGCTGCTCCGTCATTACCGGCTGAATTATTGATCGTTGGGGAGAGAATGGGCCTTGCTGACAGCACCGTCTGTCCCCTTTGACCTTCTGTTCTGGGAGGAAAATCACGGGGTGAGAGGAGGGAGGTGGAGGCTTAAAATTACGTTCGTCCCGGAGCTCAGGGGCAAAATGGGCCACCGCTGGAGTTGGATATTAACCAACCTAAAACCAAGAGGACCAAGAATCTGCAGTGTTCCAGACCTGTGCTCATTCTCCCAGCCAATAACAACCACCAGGACCACTTTCATTTTTCACCGACATTTACCTGAGAGAGGAGGGGAGAAGGAGGAGGGGGGATGGATTGATGAGGGAGTGGAGGAGGGAGGGAAGGAGGGAAGGAGGGATGGAGGGAGGGAAGGACGATCAGCATCCTGGAAGCCCTCTGCCGTCAGAGGTATTTCTGTCCATTTGCACAGTTTCTTACCAATCTAGGCCTGTAACTGTAGTCTCTGCCACTGCCCTGAAAGGATCTTCAGTGCACAGTGAAAGTGGGTCTTTCAACATCTGTCTGTGCAAAACCCAGTACTTATTTTTCTAGTTTAATGATCACATTCAGCATCACATCTTCTGATTCACATGGCTTTCCAAACAGCGTGTAGCCCTAGGACTTTCCACTACAATTTGTGTACACAGTCCCAAGAGGGTTTTAAATGTAAATCATTATATCATGATCATATACTGTATACTTAGCGGAACAGAAGCAACTGATATCATATTTTCATTTCTGTCCACCAGCTTCTAAGCATAAAAAAGCCTGATTTCTCCGGACTCAGAAAAGTTAACTTGAAAGAATTTAGATTTGACCACCATTTTGCACTCATGTTAGACTATAGAGTGAAAACAGTAGAATGTTCAAATGTTCTCTGCTCATCCTGTTAGTCTTCTAAACTCTAAATATATCAGATCTAAACATATAATTCAGCATATTGTGAGCTTTCAACATATCATTCTGAACTCTAAAGGTATAATTCTGAACTGTCAATATATTTCCAACTCTCAACATATTCTGAAATCTAAATAAAACATTAAAAACTCTAAAAATGTGTGTGATGGTCCCCATGTACGATGGTCATCAAGTACGTGTGATGGTCACCATGTACATGTGATGGTCATCATGTGTGATGGACATCCTGTGTGATGGTCATCATGTATGTCCTACAACAGACTGATGCCATCTGTTGGGTCCATGTGGGTCATTGTATCTCTAGCCTAATACATCAGGTGTCAGACTATAAACAAAAGGAGGAACAGTTTGTAGGTGCAAAATCAAACAAAATCACGTTTATAATCATAATAGGCAGAAATACAGATACACAGTGTAACATCAGAAACAGGTCAAAATATAAAAAAAAACAGCAGACAAAGCCATAAAACCACAAAATGCCAATATGTGAGTCACAGCCTGATAAAGAATACAAACAGAGAGCTATAGTAAATTGCAGGGGAGAAATATATATGAGACTTCACAATGAGTATCAAGTAGCAGGGATTATGTACTGAAGGGAGAATAAGGAAGTTATGACAGTGGTTAGTAATCAAGGGAGAACTATAAAGGTAGCAGTAGCTTTATTCTGGGGAATTCTGGGAATTGAAGTCTGGTTCAGCAAACCAAGACATGACAGCAGGAGAAAAATACAAAAACAAGAACAGTTCTGGAGCCCTCCAGGATTTGAGATCTCTGGTCTACAATAATAGATTTTACAGCAAATGAATTCAGCAGAATGGCAGAATTGTTTAGTTTTTTTTTCTCACTTATTGACCATCATAATGTCATGTGACCTTGATTATTACATGCTGAAACATCTCTAACATCGTGCCAGAAATCTTCCAGCTGTCTAGGATAGCCTGCCAAATCAGAGATTACCTCTTTACACAGTGACTGACTATTACTCATCCGGAGGTAAAGGGTCTTCTGCGTTACTGCCATTGTTTTAATCCATCACCATAAACAATGTGGGAAGTTAAGTTGTCGAAATGCCAGTTGTGACGGATTGCACAACTTTCCCTTGACCTTTCAGGATGAGCTTATCGTGAGTTCAGGAGCCTTATCTGAGGAGGCCTGCCCTGGCTCTCACTGCAGTGTAATTGATCCTGTCTGCTCACTCTCACTCACCCCCTGAGTACTGAGCACTCTGATACAGAACACAGAGACGAATCAGCTAGAAATCCTACACACCGTTGGATTTTATTTTATGCCTCTGTGATTTCAGTACATTTCTCTTATTAATCTCACAAATTTTCTAAGCAGAAGTTTCATATTCGGAAAGTCACAACATTATTCTGACATGAATACCATGATTCAGCGTATTGCTCTGTTCATGAATAGTTCTTGTTGCCAGACCTCTGGGTAACAAGAAGTATCCAAAGGCATAGATACCTCTAAACTTGAACATGAATCTAATGTGATTTTAAATTGCTTTTAGGGAAGCGTTGATGACGTGATCCCAGCAGTGTGTCATTCTAGACACTCACTGACAAGCTGCATAGTCTGAAAAATTTGTATTCAGAGAGATTAATTTAAGTCTCTCTATTAGATGAGCATCAATAAGAAAAATGGGTGATGAGGTTTCAGAGCTTTAATCAGTGCGTGTGTAACCCTGGAAGGACCATGGCAGATGATCGCCAATATAACCATCACTCCTGCTACATTTTAAATTGTACGGTTTGTCAGGGTATAATTGTGAGAATGTTGTACAACAGTGACTCTCAATTCTGAAAACCCTCTGAACATTTTTCTAAGCAGCAAAAAAAGCCTTGAGTGTATTTTAAGCCCTGCTAAGGACAAATGATAAGAATTCAAGCATGCATTTGTATCCCCAAGGCCCAATCAAACTCTCTGTCTCTTCACTAAACACACAGATAAAAGACGCAGACATATTGGCACAGACAATTAGACGGATCCCTTTTCTTCATTGGGCTTAAGCATGTTATGACACTGGGTGAAACAGTAGCAGATGTTTGCAGATAATAGCAAAAGATGGTAAATGGTTTTAATAACAGAAGGGCAATCCAAAACACTGGAGCCAGACAGGGATCAAAAACCAGACAAGCAGGCAGCGAGGCGACGATGTTTAAACCAGAACCCCAAAAACACAATGTACGAACAGTTCAGGGTTAAAACACACAAGAAACGGCAGAACCAGGCAGACAAATCAGGTGGGTCGGCAGAGATGGACACTAAAACCATCCAGGTTAGGAAAAACTGCCAATACTTTGCAAAATCTGTGAGAGAGAATACAGTTTATATAATGGCATTGATTTCTGTAGTTTAATAGTAGTAGTAGACTAGCCCAAGGGTATCTTGAATTTGGACTTATCTATACTACTATCTAGGATGCATTCTGTGAACAGATGCAATGCACTTTGTAAGTTGCTCTGTATAAGAACATGTACTAAATGCCCTAAATGTTAAATGTAAATGTACACATAGGAATAGGAATCAGCTGTTAGTACTCAGGTATTGGAATCAGTTGAGTCTCATTGTAGCATTGTGGGTAATGTAGTCCTCTGTGGTGGAAGACGTGACCCATGTCAGTATTTAAAACACACTAATCTAGAGGGAATCTAACCTGTTCATCCTTTTGAACTCTAAAAGCCTAAAATATCTTTAGGTGCCTGGAATTAAATCATTAAATCTGTAGTTGAGGATGAATGGGGCGTGAGGGAAATGGGCATATCTGAAAGATCAATGAAGAAGCGGCATATGTCTTATGTAATAGAGGTTCTGGATGGATGGTGTGGGTCGGTGGAACTTTAGACAGGGCTTTCTGACAACATGTCCGGGGGACAGGATGAACCCAGTCCACGAGCAGCAGTGCGGCCGCTCCAGCTGAGTGAACAAGAGAACCACAGCTGAGAACAAACAAGAACTATACCAACCCAACTGAGACAAGGGCAAAATATCAACTTCTATGTTAGCCCTGGGGGTCTCATTGAAACTGACCTAATTCTCTGATTTTCAGCATAACTTTTTCCAGCTGCCCCATGGACTACATGGACCATTTGAACTTTTTTCTGTTGAGACACACAAGTCTCAACGAAAATGGGCAATTAATAACAAAAAGGTCATCGAACAAAAAAACCCGTGATGGTAAAAAATAAGACACAATATCCAAAGGTGAGCTGGTACAAACATATGACATAAATAGACACAGACAAATGACCCTCAGATGGAAAACTCACTAATGGGTACCACCCACCTGGGGGCGGACACAGAACAAAAGACAGTACAACACTGTCGCTGCTGTATCGTGACAGACATGATGGTCAGCAGCTGAAATGTATTTCCACATCAACGATAGAAATTGGAATTTGTTATCTTTTCTTAATCATTCTGAAGGTTCCTTTGATGAACAGTTTTGAAGGGCCTAATAAAATTGTAAAATTATCTGTCTGGATTTTCAATTTTGGGGGTTTATTAAGAAATGATCCTGAAAATCTAATGTGAGTGAACAGAGACTTCGGCCATGGCATGATAAATCTCATTAACTCCACCACAAAGACCAATATAATAATGAGCAAATCAGAGCTGTCATTAAAACACTGTCAAAATGTTGTTCTTAAAAGGAAATTTAGGAGATATGTGTGACTAGTAATATGATCCACAGAGAGGATAAAGTGCATTACTCAGTGTGTTAACGTATGGATTACTGTGTGCCTACGTGGATTATTCAGTGTGTTAACGTATTGGATTATTGTGTGCCTACGTGGATTATTCAGTGTGTTAACGTATGGATTACTGTCTGCATACGTGGATTACTCAGTGTGTTAACGGATGGATTAGTGTGTGCCCACGTGGATTATTCAGTGTGTTAACATATGGATTACTGTCTGCATACGTGGATTACTCAGTGTGTTAACATATGGATTACTGTGTGCCCACATGTGGATTACTCTGTGTGCTCACATATCGTTTACTCAGTGTGTTAACGTGTAGATTACTCTCTGCTTACATATGGATTACTCAGTGTGCTCACATGTGGATTACTCAGTGATTCACACAATTAAAAATCCACACAGCCAGCTCACATTACACATTTCCCAGCAAAATCACAGTGGCATATCATCTGATGAAGATGCCTCAGCGTAAATAAAGAAAGCAGCGTGGGTCTTCATGTTTACGGGTAGAGACCAGGGCGCAACAGTACACACTGTCTGAACCATTTTCTGCACCAGCAAAATATAGTGCAAGATATAATACCAGCCTGTGCTATATGAGTAAAGTAGGTCGTTTTACCAAAGCATCGCTCACCATCACAGCACCAAAGCATTAGGGTACTGTTCATATTAGAGTACTGTTTATTTTAGAGTACCGTATATATTAGTGTACTGTTCATATTAGGGTACTGTTTATTTTAGAGTACCGTATATATTAGCGTACTGTTCATATTAGGGTACTGTTCATATTAGGGTGATGTTTCTATTAGGGTACTGTTTATTTTAGGGTACTGTTTATATCAGGGTACTGTTTCTATTAGGGTACTGTTCATATAGGGTGCTGTTTATATTAGGGTACGTTTATTTTAAGGTACTGTTCATATTAGCGTAATGCTCATATTAGGGTACTGTTCATATTAGGGTACTGTTTATATCAGGGTATTGTTCTTATTAGGGTGATGTTTATATTAAGGTACTGATTATTTTACGATACTGCTTATATTAGGGTACTGCTCATATTAGGGTACTGTTTATTTTAGGGTACTGTTTATATTAGGGTACTGTTTATATTAGGGTACTGTTCATATTAGGATACTGTTTATTTTAGAGTATTGTATATATTAGTGTACTGTTCATATTAGGGTACTGTTTATTTTAGAGTACCGTATATATTAGCGTACTGTTCATATTAGGGTACTGTTCATATTAGGGTGATGTTTCTATTAGGGTACTGTTCATATTAGGGTACTGTTTATTTTAGAGTTTATTTGCATGCTGTTTATATTAGGTTACTGTTTATATTGGTATAGTTTTATATTAGTGTCCTGTTCATAATAGAACAGGATTGATACACTATATTGCCAAAAGTATTTGTTCACCCATCCAAATTAATGGAATCAGTTGTTCCAATCACTTCCATGATCACAGGTGTATAAATTTAAGCACATTGGCATGCAGAATCGGTTGCTCTCGGAAGCTCAGTGAACTCTAGTGTGGAACTGTGATAGGATGCCACCTGTGCAACAAATTTCACAAATAGTGAAACTTCCTTGCTCCTAAATATTCCTCAGTCAACTGTCAGCTGTATTATAAGACAATGGAAGTGTTTGGGAATAACAGCAACTCAGCTACGAAGTAGGCCAGGTAAACTGATGGAGCAGGGTCAGCGGATGCTGAAGCACATTGTGTAAAGAGGTCGCCAACTTTCTTCAGACTCAATCACTACAGACATCCAAACTTCATGTGGCCTTCAGATTAGCTCAAGAACAGTGCACAGAGAGCTTCATGGATTGGGTTTACATGGTTGAGCAGCTGCATCCAAGTCATACATCACCAAGTACAATGCAAAGCGTCAGATGCACTGGGGTAAAGCACGTCAACACTAGACTCTAGACCAGTGGAGGTGTGTTCTCTGGAGTGACGAATCACGCTTCTACATCTGGCAATCTGATGGATGAGTCTGGGTTTGGCAGTTGCCACGAGAATGGTACTTGTCTGACTGCATTGTGCCAAGTGTAAAGTTTGGTGGAGAGGGGATTATGGTGTGGGGTTGTTTTTCAAGAGCTGGGCTTGGCCCCTTAGTTCCAGTGAAAGAAACTCTGAATGCTTCAGCATACCAAGACATTTTGGACAATGCCATGTTCCCAACTTTGTAGGAACAGTTTGGAGCTGGCCCCTTCCTCTTCCAACATGCATCAGTGCACAAGGCAAGGTCCATAAAGACATGGATGGCAGAGTCTCGTATGTATGAACTTGACTGGCCTGCACAGAGTCCTGACCTCAACCTGATAGAACACCTTTGGGATGAATTAGAGTGGAGACTGAGAGCCAGGCCTTCTCATCCAACATCAGTATGTGACCTCACAAATGCGCTTCTGGAAGAACGGTCAAAAATCCCCATAAACACACTCCTAAACCTTGTGGACAGCTGAGAGTTGAAGCTGTTGTAGCTGCAAAGGGTGGACCAACATTATATTGAACCCTATGGATTAGGAATGTCACTTAAGCTTATATGTGAGTCAAGGAGTCAAGGTTGTGACACCGCCACAAATGGGAACCTGTGGGATACCTAGTTAATGATTATTGACACTTACACAAATTCCTGGTAGTGTTATTTAGGTTACCCCGCAGAGTAAAGTCCCTAATTATCTCAGGCTGTTCATTGAGACGCGTTGAGAGGGGGTCCGGTTTTCCCTATGTATATGTGGGTATGTGTATATGTCTATATACATATAATTAAACACTTTCTTGTTAATTCCCAGCGAGGGAGACTTTTATTTTGAAAATAAAAACTTGGAGAACAGGAAAAGGAAGTGGAGCAGCCATTTTTGGATTGTAAAAGTTTGGGGGAAAGGATTCCAGGAGAGTATTGCTGAGGAGGCCCCATCAAACATTTACCTTTTCTTACTTACTTACTCTTACTTTCTTATAATACTTTTGGCAATAAAGTGTATCAGGGTATTGTTTATATCAGGGTACTGTTTATATCAGGTTGCTGTGTATATTAGGGTACTGTTTATATTAGTATACTGTTTATATCAATGTACTGTTTATATTGGGATACTGTTTATATCAATGGTTTCCAAAGTGGGGGGCGCACCCCCTAGGTGGGGCGCGGATCTATTGCAGGGGGGGTGCGGAGCTTGGAAGTAAAACATGTGCACATGTGTCATTAGGGATGCACCGATTCCGATATTAATATCTGAAAAAATTCTAGATCGGGTATCGGTGACAATGTGACCGATCCATAAAAACAGATCTATTCAGTCTAATTCTAAGCTTGTAACGCTTTTCGGTGTTGGTTCAACCTTAAATATCCACTCTGTCCCGGTGTTCTGAAAATCTGTGCTACCCCTCGAGCTGTCCTACCTTGGGCTACTGCGCATGCGCATGCTAAGATTACGTCACTCTCAGCGCACATGGCGCACACCCGTAGCGCAAAATTATAGACATATCTATCGATTCTTGCTACCATGTCAAAATGTAGTACCACAGCAGTAGCTGTACGTACGATCATGTTATAGGCTATATTACCTTATCCGAACGTGCTTCTAGCATTGATACTGTATGTACGATCATTTAATAGGCTATATTACCTTATCCAAACATGCTTCTACCATTAATACTGTAGGTACGATCATTTTATAGGCTACATTACCTTATCCAAACATGCTTCTACCATTAATACTGTAGGTACGATCATTTTATAGGCTACATTACCTTATCAGAACGTGCATCTAGCATTAATACTGTAGGTAGGTACGATCATATTATAGGCTATATTACCTTATCCGAACGTGCTTCTAGCATTAATACTGTACGTACGATCATTTAATAGGCTACATTACCTTATATGAACGTGCTTCTGCCATTAATATTGTAGGTATGATCATATTATAGGCTATATTACTTTATCCGAACGTGCTTCTAGCATTAATACTGTATGTACGATCATTTTATAGGCTACATTACCTTATCAGAACGTGTGTACAACATTAATACTGTAGGTACGATCATATTATAGGCTATATTTACCTTATCAGAACGTGCGTACAGCATTAATACTGTAGGTACGATCATATTATAGGCTATATTTACCTTATCAGAACGTGTGTACAGCATTAATACTGTAGGTACGATCATATAGGCTATATTTACCTTATCAGAACGTGTGTACAGCATTAATACTGTAGGTACGATCATATTATAGGCTATATTTACCTTATCAGAACGGGTGTACAGCATTAATACTGTAGGTACGATCATATTATAGGCTATATTTACCTTATCAGAACGTGTGTACAGCATTAATACTGTAGGTACGATCATATTATAGGCTATATTTACCTTATCAGAACGGGTGTACAGCATTAATACTGTAGGTACGATCATATTATAGGCTATATTTACCTTATCAGAACGTGTGTACAGCATTAATACTGTAGGTACGATATCATTTTATAGGCCACATTACCTTATCAGAACGTGCATCCAGCATTAAAACAGTAGGTACGATCATTTTATAGGCTACATTACCTTATCAGAACGTGTGTACAGCATTAATACTGTAGGTAGGTATGATCATTTTATAGGCTATATTACCTTATCCGAACGTGCTTCTACCATTAATAAAATCACAAGTCATTATTGAAACAATGCACTTGAGCAAAACAAATTTTAATTATACATTATGATACAGTTATTGCAAATTATTCTAGAATAAAACTGTGAACATTAAAAATACTACAAAAATAACACTGCAGTTTTGGTCTCTCAGCGTTGGTCTGTTAAAATTTCTGTACTGCATCGGTAGTTGTACCATTTCTGTTATGTTCTTGTCGTCAGCATCACCTTCTAACATGGAGAAATGACAGCGCAAACGTCATGAACGTTACATGGTTATTTACTTGTATTTAAGAAAATTGCTTCAGAAATATAAAATAGCCAAACTGAACGAATGTTAAGCGTTAAGAAGTGCTCGTTTTGAGGTGAATCAACTAAAACCAGTTAGTGTAGGACACTAGAATGAACAGATGGATAAAATCGAGTACGGCGAGGCTAAAACAGACATTTGAAACCTCCACTTGTTGGAAACACTCGAGCAAATAGTAATATTTACGAGGTCTTTCCTAGGATAATCACAAAAATATTTAACAATTGTCGAAAAAACACAATAAAATGCAAAAAGATTTACATTGCAATATGATTAAATACGATAAATGGGCAAAACTCACCGTTATTCCAAGACAAAAAACAGCTGGTAGCGCAAAATTCTGGGCTACGCTGACAGTGACGTAATCTTAGCATGCGCATGCGCAGTAGCCCAAGGTAGGACAGCTCGAGGGGTAGCACAGATTTTCAGAACACCGGATAGAAGTGAACTCGGACAGTTAACAGGCGAGTGAAACATGAAGCACACAGAGGAGAGGTGAATCACTGACTCGTACTCGCGCTGGTGGTATTGCACTTAGTCCGTTTATTTGCTGGTTGACCAAAATAATCCTGGGCTCCAGCACTACTTGACTGTTCATACATGAACTGGTGAGTTGTCCAAAGCTCATTGAATGCGTTACTTACAGAAATAAAATAAAGATAAAATAAAGAGCAGTGGTCTGAGTCGGTCTACGGCAGAAAGCTAAAAAAACAACAATATTCCATACACCCGCTCAACTCGCTCCCTTAAAGAGACAGTACACATATTTCTGGCCGTTACATGTTTTGTGCTCTGCGTGATGTCTGCGCTAGCAAACTAGCCGCATAGGTATTGCTGTCTTATTTCATCTCCTTATTTATTTAAAATGATATTTAGAATTCTTGAACCATTTCAAAGGTTTCTTGCAGTTTATTTTTTTCCTGTTTGACCAAAGTTGTGAATCTGTTGTTTTTTTCTGTTTCAGGTTCTTTGGTATTATTTTACATTCAATGTTATATTCATAATTGCACTGACTGAACAAATGCAAGTTGTGTTTTTACATGTTTTTATTTGTGCTTAAGTCTGCTGTACTGGTGCAGAGTATTCAATAAACTTGCAATTCAGTATGTATTTGTTTAAATAAAATGTTTTAAGTCGATTCAGCACTGTTTTACTTGTTTTATCAGATCGGTATCGGATCAGTATCGGCCGATACTAAGCCTCAGATATCTGAATGGGTATCAGAAGTGAAAAACGTGAATCGGTGAATCCCTAGTAAATATGGGGGGGGCGCAAAAATATTCTCATCTACTGAAGGGGGGCACGGCAGAAAAAGTTTGGGAACCACTGGTTTATATCAATGTACTGTTTATATTGGGATACTGTTTACATCAATGCACTGTTTATATCGGTGTACTGTTTATATCTAGGCAAAGGCCCATCATGGGAACATGAGATATTATTTTTGAGCTTTTATCAATTGAAATAAATGACAACACTGTGAAACATGCCAGGCTTAAGATAAGGTTCAAGCTTTTAGTATAAACCATCAGCCCAGACAGCCCAGGTGGACTCGGATTCTTTATTCAACACTTAACAACAATTCACAATTTTCAACAAATGTCATTATGGCTAATGGCTTTGTGTTAAAAATGTCATCCGTACATTTATCCTATGTTGCACAACTAGGTTACACATAAACACACATTTTGCTTTGCTGTGGTCATTCGAGCTGGTTGGGTTTTTTTTTTCTTTTTCTATATATATAATAATAATAATAATAATAATTATTATTATTATTTTTTAATTATTATTATTATTTTTTTTTTCCCCTGCCCTTCTGTCTTTTCCCTTTTTATTCTTTCTCTCCCCCTCTTTTCTTGATCCACCTAACCCCAATAATTATCACTTTACATATTGTTATAATTGTTATAATTGTCATTTGAACTGTACATAAAAACAAAGATGTCCTTCAAAGATGGGGGGGTGGAGGTGGGCCATAAAAAAATGTCATTTGGGTTACATGGTACATGATATACATAAAACATTACATGAAATAGCGCCATGGTAAGGTCACTGGAACAGTATGTTGAATCCAGTGGGGAACCATCAGGGCCCTCTACGCCAGGGATGGGCAACTTCCATGATAAAGAGGGCCAACATTTTTTCAGCACTATCATTGAAGGGCCACATGACCACGCACTTCAAATAATTGGATATAAAAGACACTACAAATTATTCTCAATAAGAACACATTTTAAATGAATTCAGATCTGTATGTTTATTGCACCAACATACATCTATTTTCTGCATATAAATGCATTAACATGTCCTTAATAAGCAACAAAGACAAAACATTTGCTTAATAAAAAAGTGCAAAAAGGAATTTGAACTCCTTCATATCAAAGAACAGTAACGCGTAGCGCGCTGCGGAGCGAGGAGGCGGACACAAACGCTGAGAAGAGCGAGATTTAATAAGGGGAATTCCATAGGCGAAGTCGTTTGTACAGGCACAGGTCAAAACGGGAGAGCCGTCCAAGTGGTCAACAGGACAGGCAGGAGTCGTAACAGGAGAGCCATTCACAACGGAGAAACACAACGGAGATGGAAAATATCAGAACAGCGATGACAGATAATCCACAAAACTGAATAAACCACAAATAACCGACAACGGGCGAAACACAGAGATACAAGTACACAGGACTAAACTAGACACAACTGAACACAATTACGACACGTGAGTGGCAGACAGAGGGAAGGTGGCGAGTGTAAAATGGAGACAAATTAAGTATTATATCACGATCAATTCTTAGTGTTGACTTGTAACTCCCGCGGTAGCCCAACTCAAAAGTAGCCCAAAAAAACCACACCCCGCGACCCCAGAATTTCTACCCGCGGCTGGACTTTCAAACAAGCCCAATTTGGCGTGAAAACCGCGAACCTGGCAACTATGCAGCTAGGAGAGGGGGGCGTAGCCCTACGTGACAAGAACAAAAAAGTCCTGCTATATCGGTTTTTTTCTTCTTTTAATTATTAAATTATTATTGATCTATTTGCGCACTGAGTGAGGACGAGGGCCGTGTGCGGCCCGCGGGCCGCCAGTTGCCCATCCCTGCTCTACGCTCTCTCAGAGGGCCTAAAATATTCTTAAAATATAAATATATATGTTATAAAAAATTTTAAATCTACTTACAGTTTGACAATCGACATCTAAACATTTACAGAAATATAAGCAAATAAATTATTCACCCGTGTCTATTCAATCTGTGTTGGAAGGTGAGGGGTTAAGTGGAAGCCTGTGAGCCTGTGTCTCCCCCTATCAGGACTGTGATGCCCGCTGTTCGTTTACAGAGGGCCTGGCAGTTATAATTCAGCGCAATACCAGTTTCAAATGACAGCAAAATTGACCAATCATATTTTCCCTCTTAGTGGGTGGGCTTAACTGTATGATAATTTCTGCTCGCTGTGGCGATGCTAGCTGTCGTTAGCGTACCACCGCTAGCTAGTTTCGATTCATTCCTTTGATGCCCTCGTGCGTGTTGTTTACATATTCCGCTCCCGAGGAACACGGAGCTGTGAACCTTATTTTGTTGGAACCTTATTTTGCTTAAGAATTTATCTAGTACAGATGTTATTGTTTATTGCATTTTTAAAGCTGTACAGTCATCTCAATTTTTTTCTTTATTGCAGTTAATTAGGAAAGGAAACTTTTTTTTCCGGGGTGGAGGTGGGTTATAGGAGCGGGCCCAGGATTAATGGTCACGGTTCGCTACTGGTTGAATCACAGCACATGGAGTATCAGTGACATTATCAGTAACTGGGTCATACTGTTGGTCTCGACCAATGAAATCCTGTGTTGTATGAAAATATCTCATATGCCACCTAGTTTCTAGTTAATTGAATGCAGATATTAAGAAAAATAAATCTCAAACAAAGATGACACCATTACTGAAGCTCAGGAAAAAAGGTTGATCCATGTGCACAAACGCAAGTCTAGGCTGTTTGAATAGTGATGCATCAACACATTATGGTTATTTCACTTTGTACATTACTGGGCTTCCTTAACGTGATGAAGAACAATGATTTTGTAGCTGACAGATGACTGGTCTGGAGAAACACACTGCCATCCGTATTCCGTCTTTGATCTGCATATTTTTCTATGTTCGCAGTGGCAGTGAGGAAGGACTTTGGAGAGGCGGCGTCCCCTGATAATTTGTCTTTGAAGTCGTCTAATAGAGCCAGATCAAAAAGCAATGCTGGAAAAAATAAAAGCAAACAGACATATTGAAAGCGTGCCTTCAGTTTATGGAAAACAGCCTAAAGCTCATTACAGGCCCAGATTACAATACCCTCTGGATGGTGTAGGAGGCCACAGGGACAGATGTTTACATCACGCAATCCGACAGAATAATACCACCGCAGAAGGATGTGACAGTACTATTTAAAGCTACTGCAGAACAGGACGTGAGCTGAAGACGACAGGTAGGGCGTTGCACCACGGACCTTTGCACACATCACCACGGAAAATTAGATGCCCACATTAGTTGCCTAAGCTATTAATAACAGTGACATTCATGGCATGACTCATTACATGCAGATCTTTGTGGGGTCCTTACACAAATGCTCACATAGCTGCACCTCAGACATTATTGTGTACTTTAGGGAGTAGTTCTCAGATGGCCAATGTCAGTGAGGATGTATACGAGAGACAGTTATTGCTTTAGATAAAATACAGCTGTGTAACAGAGATTCTTATATGAAAGATATTTTACTTATTCTTACCTATTACGTAGGGAGATATGTTTTTTTTTTTTTACAGTTTTCACAACTATTTACACACAAATGCTGGACACAATGACCAGAACATGTAAGATACACCAAGCCCCTGAACCAATTCTGCTAAACTACAAACACAATTCCTGCTTTACACTCAAATTGCAGTTCTAAAACACACTTTTTTCAAAGCAGTGCATGCAATTTTCTGCATTTGGCACAAAATCTAATTTTCACAAAGAACACAGTTATTCCGAATTCTAAGTTAATTGGCCCACTACACACACTAACACATCACACCTGTCACACCTGTACAGTGACCAATCAGAGCTTCAGCATGAAAAGAAAACAGGTGTGCTCTTCTGTCCTGGAGTGATGGATGCCACGACTGGAAAGAGCGGCAGATGAGTGAGTGGAAGAGGAGGAGAATGGGGAGGATGAGGATGAGGAAGGCCAAGGACCATAATCCCTGATGAGATTACAGTCAACCATGCAGTGAGAGAATAGATAAGAAATCTACTCACTAGAAACCTGCAGTACTGCATATTAATACAGTACTACAGTAGTACAGGTGTGTACTTTTCTGTAAGACTGTAAAAATAAAGCATGTTTCAAGTATTTGGGAAATGTATTCCTACATAGTAATTACAGTATTTTACTGTTTGCATTGCTGAAGTGAAAGATCACCAGCCCAAGGTGGATGGGAACGTCTTCTGTCTCCTGAACAGGAAACTAAAAACATGAACATGGTCCTAAAAATAACACCATATCATTACGGCTTATCAACACTGCCCATCTGATCACACACTCACCCCCCAGAACAGACACATGACCCAAAACACACTCATCCCCCAGACCAGACACATGACCCAAAACACACTCACCCCCCACACCAGACACATGATCCAAAACACACTCATCTCCCAGACCAGACACATGACCCAAAACACACTCATTCCCCCAGACCAGACACATGACCCAAAACACACTCACCCCCCACACCAGACACATGATCCAAAACACACTCATCTCCCAGACCAGACACATGACCCAAAACACACTCACCCCCCAGACCAGACACATGACCCAAAACACACTCACCCCCCACACCAGACACATGACCCAAAACACACTCACACCCCAGACCAGACACATGACCCAAAACACACTCACCCCCCCAGACCAAACACATGACCCAAAACACACTCACCCCCCAGACCAGACACATGACCCAAAACACACTCACCCCCCAGACCAGACACATGACCCAAAACACACTCACCCCCCACACCAGACACATGACCCAAAACACACTCACACCCCAGACCAGACACATGACCCAAAACACACTCACCCCCCCAGACCAAACACATGACCCAAAACACACTCACCCCCCAGACCAGACACATGACCCAAAACACACTCACCCCCTAGACCAGACACATGACCCAAAACAAATACCAAGACTACAATTAAACAAAAAAGCTAGAAAAGATCAGAGCTAAACAAAACTTGTGACAGGCTACACATGCAATACAAACACAGACAGAGTTCAGACTAGAAACAAACAGGACAACACCATACAACACCATATAACACCATACAACACCATAAAACATCATACAACACCACACAACACCACACAACACCATACAACACCATACAACACCATACAACACTATACAACACCTTATAACACCATATAACACCATACAACATCATACAACACCATACAACACCATACAACATCATACAACACCATACAACACCATACAACACCTTATAACACCATACAACACCATACAACATCATACAACACCATACAACACCATACAACACCATACAACACCATGCAACACCATGCAACACCATGCAACACCATACAACACCATGCAACACCATGCAACACCATACAACACCATACAACACCATAAAACACCATGCAACACATACAACACCATACAACACATGCAACACCATACAACACCATGCAACACCATACAACATCATACAACACCATACAACACATGCAACACCATACAACACCATACAACACCATACAACACATGCAACACCATACAACACCATACAACACCATACAACACATGCAACACCATACAACACCATACAACACCATACAACACATGCAACACCATACAACACCATACAACACATGCAACACCATACAACACCATACAACACATGCAACACCATACAACACCATACAACACCATACAACATCATACAACACCATACAACACCATACAACACCTTACAACACATGCAACACCATACAACACATGCAACACCATACAACACATACAACACCATACAACATCATACAACACCATACAACACCATACAACACCATACAACACATGCAACACCATACAACACCATACAACACATGCAACACCATATAATACCAGGCAAGGCAGAACCACACAAGGCATAACTAGACGATGGGCATGACATGACATTCACACAACAGACGCACACTTAAATACACACTCATAACAAGACACAAGTGCAACACATAATGCAAATGACAACAACAGGCGAGATGAATAACATGGACGAACATGTACGCACAAAGAAACACACAAACATATACGTAAACAGACACACGTGTACTCAACCGAGCCTGTGGGACGAGGCGGGGCAGACAGGACGTCCCAGCGAGAGGTGTCTACTCCTGGAGCGTCCAACACCGGCACACCCACCCTGCACCCCCACCGTGGTGCGACCAGAGACTGTAATTGGCAACCAGAGCGTCTCCAAGAACACCCTCTCCTGGGGAGGCTCTGTCAGCAGGCCAGCCTAAGACGCTGTCCCTGGGAGGACAGGGAGAGACAGATGAGGCAGAAAGACAGGGACGAACACAGTCACAGGGACAAAGATGGAAAGGGGCAAGGACACAAAGGCAAACAGGAGGTTGGGATACAGTGATACACACAGGGACAGAGAAACACACAGGGACAGTCACTCGCACAAACACAGGGACAGGGATACACACATGGACATGGATGCACACAGGGACAGGGATACACACAGGGACATGGATACACACAGGGACATGGATACACACATGGACAGGGATACACACATGGACAGGGATACACACAGGGACATGGATACACACATGGACAGGGATACACACATGGACATGGATACACACATGGACATGGATACCCACAGGGACATGGATACTCACAGGGACAGGGATACACACAGGGACAGGGATACACACATGGACATGGATACCCACAGGGACATGGATACTCACAGGGACAGGGATACACACAGGGACATGGATACACACAGGGACATGGATACACACATGAACATGGATACACACATGGACATGGATACACACAGGGACATGGATACACACAGGGACATGGATACACACATGGACATGGATACACACAGGGACATGGATACACACATGGACATGGATGCACACAGGGACAGGGATACACACAGGGACATGGATACACACAGGGACATGGATACACACATGGACATGGATACACACAGGGACATGGATACACACAGGGACATGGATACACACATGGACAGGGATACACACATGGACATGGATACACACATGGACATGGATACCCACAGGGACAGGGATACACACATGGACATGGATACACACATGGACATGGATACCCACAGGGACAGGGATACACACAGGGACAGGGATACACACATGGACATGGATACCCACAGGGACATGGATACTCACAGGGACAGGGATACACACAGGGACAGGGATACACACAGGGACAGGGATACACACAGGGACATGGATACACACAGGGACATGGATACACACATGAACATGGATACACACATGGACATGGATACACACATGGACAGGGCTACACACAGGGACAGGGATACACACAGGGACTGCCACTCACACAAACATGAAGTTTTCTGGGCACCATGCTGGATCCACAACACCCATCTGGGGCCACAACTCTGAAGGTGCAGCTGACTGCTGTGCACGGTTCAGGCCTGAGGCAGGCCCTGCAGGAGCAGACGGGGAGCGTGGAGAGCATGTACTAGCAACTGGACCGTGGGCCCTTTTATACAAAAGTAAACACTTATGAGATATAGGATATGAGGACTAATGTCTGGTGGATTTACACACCCCATTTACCTCAGCATGCAGTCTTCATTCACAACACTGAAGCTGGAATTTATTAGGGAATTTATTCTGGCTGTTTGCATATTTTACACCAAAACCATTTTGTCTTTTCATAAATATGGTTTCTGTCCATGGCTTCCTTCTTCTCCTTGTCTAAACTGCAGGGTTTTTAGGCAACTACTATGTTATGATATGATGAAAGGTGAGGTTTAAATCCCAGTAGCTGTTAGAAATGTTGGTGACCAACAGTCACCAAAATTCTTTTACAAACCTTTTTACAAACAATCAGAAATATTTTCATAACATAAAATATCCCAAAATACCCCAAATCTCCCAGTAAGATTGAAAATAATTTCCTGTTCTCATTTACACCTTCCATTATGTTGTGATCTGCATGTGTTATCTAGACTGAGGAAAATGGCAGGTGAGAACGCACACAACACGCATTGTGATGGGAACCTGATTGGATTAGCCAGATCACCTCCGACTGTCTTACACTGCAATCGGATCTCAGACACAAAGATCTTAGAGTGTTTGTCTATTAGGCACAAAACACCCACCCACAGAGTGATAATATTCTCAAATTATTCCAAAGAACCCAATGCATTCTGTTCCCTCTTCCCTGGTAACTGGTGAATTGCCTTCCATGATAGCAGTTCCAAAGACATTTTTAATGCCTATAGACAGTTAAAATTATAAATATAACTTTCCTCCCCCAGTGATAAATCCCCAGTAAGATAACCTATGATGGCCCAAATGCTCGTGTTGTTGACCATGGACTGACTGACTTCCTGTGCAGATGTTCCCTAATACATCATCCAAAAAGCACAGAGATTCAATCACACAGCAGACCATCAGCGGCCATAAATACAGGTTACGCAAGAGTGAGATCGACTTACTCATTATGCAGATATTGATATGCAGATACACATCGCACGTCAATGCATAATATAAACGGGGCCCCTGTCAGTTGTGCTGACATGATTTTGTTTGAAATGTCCATCTAGAGAAAAGGTCCAGCCACCTCAACATTGCAAAACTCTAACCATGTTTTTAGGACTTTGTAATCAAATTCTGCTATTGCAATTTCTTTGGCCTGATCCAGACAGGATTAATATCCTCCTTATTCCTTTCATTCAGTGTGCGAAAATGAAATTGAAACATGCAAAGTAGACGCTATTTCCTTCGGTTTACCAAGCTCATCATAAACAAGCCAGGTAATCTCAGGGTCTGAGGGGAGGCGGGCTCATCTGATAGCTTGTTTATTCTCTTTGTGAATGCGTTATCACAGCACAAAGTGACTTTCACCATGACATTGTCTCTCGGCCGACATAAGATATTCATATGGGCTTGGCATGGAAATGTCAGGCACAGAGAAATCGTGCTTTGTTTTCAGAATGAGGAAACAGGACAAGGCACATGTGCACACGAGCCGCACACGTGCACAGGGGCCGCACACGTGCACAGGGGCCGCACACGTGCACACGAGCTGCACAGTGCACAGAAGTCGCTCACGTGCACACAGGTCGCACACATGCACACCTGCGCATTATGCAGCTCGCGCTGGGTGTTCAGCATTCTGCTGGACTCACAATAGGCTGTTAAGTGTCTATTTTATTGGCGTGGATCACACAGGAATACGTGTCCCGTGGTGGCTGTACGTGTCCCACAGTGGCTGGACGTCCCCGCGGTGGCTGTACGTGTCCCACAGTGGCTGGACATCCCCGCGATGGCTGGACGTCCCAGCGGTGGCTGGACGTGTCCCACAGTGGCTGGACGTCCCCACGATGGCTGCATGTCCCTGCGGTGGCTGGACGTGTCCCACAGTGGCTGGACGTCCCCGCAATGGCTGGACGTCCCCGCGGTGGCTGTACGTGTCCCGCGGTGGCTGTACATGTCCCGCGGTGCCTGGACGTGTCCCACAGTGGCTGGACGTCCCAGCGATGGCTGCATGTCCCTGCGGTGGCTGGACGTGTCCCACAGTGGCTGTACGTGTCCCGCGGTGGCTGGACGTCCCCGCGGTGGTTGTACGTGTCCCGCGGTGGCTGGACGTGTCCCGGGGTGGCTGGACGTTCCCACCAAACAGCAACAAGGTCTGTGCTTCACCTTCAAGTCACATTAACAGTGACGACGGTAAGTACACTACCGTTCAAAAGTTTGGGGTCACTTAGAAATGTTCTTATTTTTGAAAGAAAAGCAGTTTTTTTTTCAATTTAGCTAACATTAAATGCATCAAAAATACACTATATACATTATTAATGTGGTAAATATTCTAGCTGTAAACATCTGGTTTTTAATGCAATATCTACATAGATGTATGGAGACCCATTTCCAACAACCATCACTCCAGTGTTCTAATGGTACATTGTGTTTGCTAACTGTGTATGGAGGCTATTGGATATTTAGAAAACCCTTGAAAACCCTTGTGCAAGTAGGTTAGCACAGCTGAAAACAGTTTTGCTGATTAGAGAAGCTATAAAACTGACCTTCCTTTGAGCTAGTTGAGAATCTGGAGCATTACAATTGTTGGTTCGAATAAACTCACAAAATGGCCAGAAAAAAACAACTTTCAATCGAAACTCGACAGTCTATTCTTGTTCTGAGTAATGAAGTCTATTCCATGCGAGACATTGCCAAGAAACTGAAGATTTCCTACAATGGTGTGTACTACTCCCTTCAGAGGAGAGCACAGACAGGTTCTAACCAGAGTAGAAGGAGAAGTGGAAGGCCCCGCTGCACAACTGAGCAAGACAAGTACATTAGAGTCTCAGGTTTGAGAAATCAACGCCTCACAGGTCCTCAACTGGCAGCTTCATTAAATAGTACCCGCAAAACGCCAGTGTCAACGTCTACAGTGAAGAGGCGACTCCGGGATGCTGGCCTTCACGGCAGAGTGGCAAAGAAGAAGCCATATCTGAGACTGGCTAATAAAAGAAAAAGATTAATATGGGCAAAAGAACACAGACATTGGACAGAGGAAGATTGGAAAAAAGTGTTATGGACAGACGAATCAAAGTTTGAGGTGTTTGGATCACACAGACGAACATTTGTGAGACGCAGAACAACTGAAAAGATGCTGGATGAGTGCCTGACACCATCTGTCAAACATGGTGGAGGTAATGTGAAGGTCTGAGGTTCCTTTGGTGCTGGTAAAGTGGGAGATTTGAACAAGGTAAAAGGGATTTTGAATAAGGAAGGCTATCACTCCATTTTGCAACACCATGCCATACCCTGTGGACAGCGCTTGATTGGAGCCAATTTCATCCTGCAACAGGACAATGACCCAAAGCACACCTCCAAATTATGCACAAACTATTTAGAGAAGAAGCAGGCAGCTGGTGTTTTATCGGTAATGGAGTGGCCAGCGCAGTCACCAGATCTCAACCCCATTGAGCTGTTGTGGGAGCAGCTTGACCGTATGGTACGAAAAAAGTGCCCATTAACCCAATCAAACTTGTGGGAGCGGCTTCTGGAAGCATGGGGTGAAATTTCTCCAGATTACCTCAGCAAATTAACAGCTAGAATGCTAAAGGTCTACAATGCTGTAATTGCTGCTAAGGGAGCATTCTTTGACGAAAGCAAAGTTTAAAGTAGAAAATTATTTTAAATAAAAAAAAAACATTATTTCTACATTGTCAATGTCTGGACTATATTTCTATTCATTTTGCAACTCATTTGATAAATAAAAGTATGAGATTTCAGGGAAAACACAAAATTGTCTAGGTGACCCCAAACTTTTGAATGGTAGTGTAGGTCTGTTATGTCTGCGGCGTTTGCCAGCGTTAAGCTGGGCGTACACTGTGCGATCTTTGGCCCATTTTCAGCCGATTTTTCACTCGTGCGACTATTTTTGCGATCGGGCCGAGTTTCGGCTCAATCGCGTGTCGTGCATCGTATAGTTTACACAGGTAAACGAGGAGCGATTCACACCTCACGACCAACTCCCGATCAGAAATCGCAGCGTCACAAGAATATCAAACATGTTTGAAATTCAAATCACTCTTCGTGAGATCGCATGAGAGCGTCGGGTCGTATAGTGTGAGTATATGAATCGTGAGCTGTGAACTTTTAAACCCTGCGATTTAGTCGTACAGTTTGAGCTGGAGCTGAGTACACGATTTAAAATATCGTACAGTGTACGCCCAGCTTTAGCCATCACTCGTCGGGCTCCCTCGATTACTCAGCTGGACACAGGCCACGGTGTATTCATGTAAATACTTGAATGTTGAAATTGCTTAAAACTCCTGCCCTTAGTAGTAGGCATTATAAGTAAGTTAAGGTTAGCTGTACAGTAGTTGTCATGGTACAGCTCCTGACCCCTGTTTATGTGTGGTCTGCGTCTGGATATATCCATATATGTTTTTTCCGGTGGGTGTGGCTACATGTGCGCGTGTTGATTCTATGCAACCGTCTTGTTCCCGTGATGGGGTTACCTCGAGACTCGTTTATGTCTAGGTGTTTAATGTGTGACTATGTTATGATGGTTGCTCATCTTTCTCAGAGTCTATCCTTGTCGTGTGTCATTTGTGTTCACTGTATAAGCGCTTACGCAATATCAAATAAACGTCATGTTAAAAGGTAACGCCCGATATCGGCATCCAACTACCTGTCATTGCAGGTTACTTCATAATTTGGTGCAGTAATATATTACATATTGATCATTTAACAATGAATATATCTATATATCAAAGAGCAGATTAAAACTTACCTAAACTTCATATTCAGTTGTAGCATTATCCCTAACCAGCTATCTATCACAAAAAATAATAATAAATAAGTAAGTACGTGTAAGTGCCTGGGAGCATTCTCATGAATTAAATACTTTCTGTGAACTGGAATCATTATATGTGAGCAAATTCTTCAAAATTAGACACTGACATTATGCAATGTATCATTGTGTGGTGTTCATCACCGCCAAGGAAAACCATTAGCAGGATGTAGATGTCTAGGTAGCAGTGTGGTTTCCCAGAGCAACAAGATGCTGTCAGTGCTGTGAAATGTCTAAAGATGCACCTATGCCAGAATCCACTGTTGAAGAAACTGTTTGTACTCTATTAGGTGATTTTATAGGCACAACAGTTTTTTAATTTGTATATTTACTTATTGCATTAATTGTATATATATATATATATATATATATATATATATATATATATATATATATATAAACTTTCTATTTTTAAAGTAAAAGTAAAAAAAAATAAATAACACGGACATTTGTAGGCCACATAGAGAAACTCGAACATACACAAACTCTTATAAGAGCCTTGTTTACCCTTCTAATTTCATCCCTAAAAATAATCCCAACGGAGGCTGCATGGTGTCACATTTGATCCATACAGCATCATTAATTCTGCTGGGGTAGAGATGTTGAGAGGAGAAGAGTGTTGTGTTTCAGCCCGAATAAGCTAAGTGTCTGTGCCGGAAACCCCCTGGTTTAATCAGCATCACCCAGTGCGTGCTCAGACACGTGTTCCCCTCCCCCAACTGTCTCCCTTACTCAGACACGTGTTCTCCCCCATCTCCCTTACTCAGACACTCCCTGTCTCCCTTACTCAGACACGCGCTCCCCTCCCCCGTCTCCCTTACTCAGACACTCCCCGTCTCCCTTACTCAGACACGCCTCCCCTCCCCCGTCTCCCTTACTCAGACACTCCCCCGTCTCCCTTACTCAGACACGCGCTCTCCCCAATCATCTCCCTTACTCAGACACGCCTCCCCCCATCTCCCTTACTCAGACACGCCTCCCCCCATCTCCCTTACTCAGACACGCCTCCCCCAACAGTCTCCCTTACTCAGACACGCGCTCCCCTCCCCCGTCTCCCTTACTCAGACACGCGCTCCCCCCCATCTCCCTTACTCAGACACTCCCCCGTCTCCCTTACTCAGACACGCCTCCCCCCGTCTCCCTTACTCAGACACGCGCTCCCCTCCCCCGTCTCCCTTACTCAGACACGCCTCCCCTCCCCCGTCTCCCTTACTCAGACACGCCTCCCCCCGTCTCCCTTACTCAGACACGCCTCCCCCCGTCTCCCTTACTCAGACACGCGCTCCCCCCCATCTCCCTTACTCAGACACTCCCCCGTCTCCCTTACTCAGACACTCCCCCGTCTCCCTTACTCAGACACGCCTCCCCCGTCTCCCTTACTCAGACACGCCTCCCCCCATCTCCCTTACTCAGACACGCTCTCCCCATCTCCCTTACTCAGACACGCTCTCCCCAATCATCTCCCTTACTCAGACATGCCTCCCCTCCCCCAACTGTCTCCCTTACTCAGACACACGCTCCCCCCGTCTCCCTTACTCAGACACACGCTCCCCCCCCCGTCTCCCTTACTCAGACACTCCCCCGTCTCCCTTACTCAGACACGCGCTCCTCCCGTCTCCCTTACTCAGACACGCGCTCCTCCCGTCTCCCTTACTCAGACACACCTCCCCCCGTCTCCCTTACTCAGACACGCCTCCCCTCCCCCGTCTCCCTTACTCAGACACACGCTCCCCCCGTCTCCCTTACTCAGACACGCCTCCCCCGTCTCCCTTACTCAGACACGCCTCCCCCCATCTCCCTTACTCAGACACGCTCTCCCCAATCATCTCCCTTACTCAGACATGCCTCCCCTCCCCCAAATGTCTCCCTTACTCAGACACGTGCCCCCCGTCTCCCTTACTCAGAAACGCGCTCCCCTCCCCCAACCGTCTCCCTTACTCAGACACGCCTCCCCTCCCCCCCGTCTCCCTTACTCAGACACAGATGCCCTGAAGCACTTCCTGTCTCTTATCTCTCTCCAGCTTATTTGAGGTTCATTCTGTCAAATGGAGATGAAGCATTTGGCAGATGGTACAAAAGAAACACCTAATTGTTCGAATGCCAGTTCAGTGAGAGTCAAATGCCGGAGAGCTGACATATGCAAAGTAGCAATGAATTGACAGGAAGTCGGTAAATATAGTTTTATGTAACATCATTCCACAAGTCTGAAAGGGTGATGGCTCACCCACTGAGCCACGTCATGTTTACAGAAAAGCGAAGAATTTCTCATAGCCCTGACATCAAATATAACGTAATATCGATTAAGTGACCGGACCAGAGTGTGTTTCATGGTGAAATGAGAGGTGATTGATACAAACAGGAGGAAAAATCAAAATCACGACTGTAAGAAGTTTGTAGTTGGTGCTAGTGTTCACTCTGACCACAACTGAATTGAGTAGAATTTATTAATTAAATGTTAACTGTACACTCTACATAATGTTCAGTAATGCAGGGATAACGTGTCACTGGTTCCTTTCTTCCTGCATGGTAGAAACAAACACAGAAATCAATGTGCAGTCTGCTTTCTCCCCCAGCTAAGCCAAACTGACACGTAGGCTATTAGGCAATGGTGTGAAAGAATGGATCACATTTGATATAGAAAGGTCATCACTGTATAAATCACTGTAAATATAAATCACCATAATCACTTTATTCTCTCACTGGCCTCTGAATGATTAAACTCCTGAATCTGCTGAAGACAGCTAGGCAGATGCAATGATGAAAGTGATCATATGAGTTCACATAACCCTAAATATGCACATTTACATACAGATTTGCAGCTGATTCCTTTGCTTTATGGACACCTTTTTGGATAATCATCATTATGTCACATGTCCAACATCCTCAACACAAAATAAGCAGAAAATTAACAGTTTAAGAGGTCAAATAGTTCAAACTCAGAGATCTAGAACCTTAAAGCTCATAACCATAACATTTTAATAGAAAAAAGTTTGCTATTGACACTAATATAGATAAATAGTATAATTATTGCAATACCAAAATGTGATCTATTCAGTAAACTGCATTCCAACCCAGCAGCAATCATCTTGCTGCTATTACATGTCCAATTATGTGATTTTTTACTCAACAGCAGCAGACTAATTTGATGTATTAAAACTATTGTAAGAGTATTGCTTAAAAAAAAACGAGATAAAAAATTGTCGCAATTCAGTCCATGGAATAGGCCCTTTTCTGATGAGATATACTCTAAATGAGATATACTTGTTGTAAGGGACAGTTAGGCTGGCTAATGGAGATGATCATGTATTGTTCTGCAGTTTAAGTGTAAGTATTCACATACAAGAATTTAGCCCATTTTTCTATTTAACTAAATCTAAATTCGATTTGTGGGTGTCATGCACATTTAGAATTAATTATTAACTATTAACTAATGAGGTAACTTTGACAGCCCTAAGAATCCATTTTTTTATTTGATTCCCAGATGAGGGAATTTGCGCATACCACACTGGAGTGTTTTTGTTGAGAGAGCCACCATGTTCTGAGCAGGGCGGCATAGATGATTACACAACGTGGGCATGGTGTGTGGATTCACCTCAGAGTGGAGGTCTCCTCTCTGTAATCTAAAGCAGTGAGGGCTACCTCACCACCTCTGTAGGGCTGGATGGCACCTGTTCGCACAGATGGTAAATTAAACGAAGGCATTAACATAGCAGTCACCATCATTTGCTGTGAAGTCATAGCACTGCATTAAGCCAGGCTCTGATCAGGAGGACTCCAATTGTGATCTGTGCGTGGGTGTGCGTGGGTGTGTGTGGGTGTTTGAGAATGTGCATTGGTGTGTGGGTGCACTGGTGAGAGTGGGAGATGCGTGAACTGGGTGTCTGGAGAAACCAATGGGAAACAAGGAGAATCGGCCTTTGTGCTACACAATAACCAGCATGTGACCAGGGATGTCACATGGGTTTCTTATTCAGGGCCTCAGCCTCAAGTGATTTAAGCCTTTTCCTGAAAGTATTTTTTCCAAAATGGGGAATCCGTGGAAATTAAGTGTAACTCTGGCTTTAAAGAGTGAAAATCACGAAGTCTGGCTTTATTTATCTCTGTCTGATCAAATCCGGAGCCAAAGGACATCTCCTCCAGGAAGATTTCTAGCATCGGTGGTTTTGTTTTAAGCCCCAGATGATCCTGTCTCCACTTCACCTGCACTGCTGGTACCGAGCCTCAGGGCCATGTTTTTGACACAACACTTAACAGCCCAATAATTCCAACTCACTCCAAGGTGTTTAGAGAAGACTTTCAGCTCCCAGCAATACAATATTTAGAATAGAGGTTATAATGGTTTTATGGTTTCTCTTTTCCAACACAGTGTATAGGCTATACAACTCACATAATTATAAGCTCCTCAGTGGGTGTATTCATGCAAGGAAAATCTAAAACTGTAGGCCACTTGAACCCCTTGTATGGTGAATTTAATGAGCACAGTATCTTGTACCCATTTGCTCTTACAGTAGGCGAAAGTTAGACATAGAGGCAGACATGGCTTTCTCTATATGGCATAAGTATAAAATAAATGACTTTCTTGGTTTTCATATTGGGCTGATAGCCCAAACTCCCATAGAAAGACATTTCAAGGTGCTTGAAATTCTATGCACCAGATAAGCCAAACATGTTTGAACACTTGGGGCGAAGAACTGCCACCCCACATGCAGCTCTCAAATAGAGTACCAACATGTTCATTTTCTTTTCTAGAGACAAATAGGCATTTGGGAGTAAACCACATTTGAGATATATGCAAACAGATGAATAGGCGAACAACGTTTTTAAGGTACATACAGAACTCCAGAACAAGCTTTACAAAACAACATAAAAACCAATAATTTCTCAATGATTTTCTGTTCCGCAGCATAAACACATGCAGATCTACATATTTAGCGTATTTAGGAGCAGATGTGTTTTATTGCTAACAAGCTAACCCACATAGACCATTTCTGCCGAGCCTCTTAATCTCAAATCTCGTCAACATGATGGACGACATAAGGCTGAGCACTACCTTTCATCGCATGGAAAGCTGTCTGATGATAATCACAGATACATGGCTGGACAGCACCATACCCAACGCAGCTATACAGCTAACAGGTCACTCTGTTTGAGAGAACCGCCCACTCTGGTAAGAAGAAAGGTGGTTGGGTATGTATATATGTCCATGGCGACATACCTTATCAGGACATACTTCTCTCCTGACATTGAATACCTAGCACTAAAATGCAGATCTTTTTGTGCCCTAAGGGAGTTTACTGCAATCTTAATCACAGCTATTACATACAAGCACAGGTGAATGTCAAACTAGCACTAGAGGAGTTGCATGAGGCTGAACACATATCCTGGGAGAGCTGTCAGGAGACTTTAGTCAGGAGACATTAGTCATGCGAATTTAAGGACTGTAATGCGAAAACTGTATGAGTCCATACACTTTCCTACCAGAGAGGGAAATATCCTTGACCAGGTCTATACCAGCATCCCAAGATCACAAAGCTACTCCATCACCACATCTAGACTTATATCCTCTCTTTTCTTTCTAGCCTCAATGTGACTGACTCAGCCTGGAAATGTTTCCAGTCATATCTGGAAGACCGTTCCTATCAGGTAACATGGAGCAGATCTACATCCAATCCATGCAAACTCTCCACTGCAGTCCCCCAAGGCTCAGTCCTAGGCCCTCTTCTCTTCTCTTGTATACAATTTTTTCTCATGATTTCTCATATAATTTCTTGTGCTGATGATGCCCATTCTGACACCAAGGTTTCTGGGCGTATATGCTTGGTGAATATTGCTTCATGGATGACCACCACTTGCAGATCAACCCTAGCAAAACCAAACGTATGTACCTTCCAGGAACCTCAAACGCACACAATGACCTCAATGTGTATTTCAAAAACACCCTTACCACCATCAGAAACTGCTTGAAGTCAGGTTGTAACTTTGGACAGCCAGTTGTCCTTCTCAACACGTGTTTCAAACCTGACCAGAACCTGCAGATTTCACCTTCTGCACATATGGAGAATACGACCCTTTCTCTCACAGGAAGCTACGCAGGTGCTTGTGCAGTCTCTAGTCATCTTAAAGCTGGACTACTACAATTCCCTACTTGTGGGTCTTCCTTTATTGGTCATCAGATCTCTACAACTGCTGCAGCATGACTGGTCTTCAATCTCCCAAAGTTCACACATCACTTCACTGCTGCGCTCTTCACTGGCTGCCAGTAGCTGCACGCATCAGATATAAAACATTGATGCATGCCTACAGAGCAAAAAATGGACTAGAACGTCACTACATGATGTCCGTACCATGAATCTCAAGTATGGCTCAACTTGAAACACCATTCTTAAAGTCTCATGGAAGACAAACCTCAAACAGACTATTCTCTGTCCTGGCTCTAAGATGGAGGAATGATATTCTGCTAGCTGTTCAGACTGCATAGTCTCTTGCCATCTTCAAACGTAGAGGAAGGTATCTTCTGACCTATCTACACTACAATCTAGGATGCATTCAGTAAACAGACACCAAGCACTTGTAAATGTGAATGAAGGAAAACAGCTAATCTGTTCTGGCTTATGCAGTAATGCCGTGACTCAACAGTAATGTATAGTCTCTGCTCAGGGCACAGGGCAATGCTTACAAGCTTGCATACAGTAAAACATGGAGAGATGAAGAGAGGCATCAAAGACACCAAGCTAACCAACAACCCGTCAAAGGCCATGTTGTCATCAACAACACATGCGGCATGTGGTGATTACAGACTACAGGAGCAGTACCTCACTGATCAGCCATGACACCACACTCCCTGATACACTAAATCTTTGCATTCTTTACATGCTTCGACAATCAGCCCACCAGCCAAGGGGAAGCCCAGGCAGCAGCAACA
The DNA here is from genome assembly GCF_052324685.1 of Brachyhypopomus gauderio. NCBI lineage: Eukaryota > Metazoa > Chordata > Actinopteri > Gymnotiformes > Hypopomidae > Brachyhypopomus > Brachyhypopomus gauderio. The sequence goes on along the minus strand of NW_027506914.1, from coordinate 790,906 downwards.
GGGAAGAGCCTGTACTTGTGTTTTTTTGTGCCTCCATTTGATATCCATCCTGAAAAAGACTGATATCACCAAAGCCATGGGGCCAGACAGGGTGCAGGTCGGGCATGAAAATCATGAGCTGATTAACTAGCAAATGTGTTTACAGACATCTTTAACCTGTCCCTGCAGCAGGCTGTAGTATCCACATGCCTAAAGCACTATTGTTCCTGAGCCCAAAAAGCAATGTTTTTGCAATGTCAGATGTCTTAATGACTATTGCCCAATTGCACTGACATGAATTGACATGAAGTGCTTTGAGAGGCCTATCTCACATAAGGGCCAGCATCCACCTAACCTTGAGCACAGGTGTACCTCAGGGCCCAGTTCTTAGCCCAGCACTCTTCATTCTGTTCACACATGATTGTGCACAATGCACCCCTCACACTATAGTGAAATGTATAGATGACATCACCATAGTGGGACTAATATCGAGATAAGACAACATACAGGTAAGAGATTCAACATATGGATAAGGTACAGACAGCCTCGAAAACAAGAAATCACTGTCAATTTCAAGAGAACCAGAAAGACAAATCCTCCTCTTTTCTACTTAAATGAAGAAAGGGCTCTCCTCGAACTCCATATCACAAATGATCTGACATAGACCAGTATAACCTCTTGGCAAACCTCTACAGGAGAACAATAGAAAGTCTCCTCTCATACTGCATACTAGGTTACACCAGCTGCACTGCAGGGAACTGGCCCAGATAGTCAGAACTAAACAGAAGATTGTGGGAACCAAGCTACCCAATCTCAACACAGCCTGTGCTAGCTGTCTACACAGAAGGGCTAGCAAGATCATTTAGGACTCAACCCACCCAGGTCATAGACTCCACCCACCCAGGTCATAGACTCCACCCACCCAGGTCACAGACCCTTTATGCCCCTCCCATCAGGGAGAAATTACAGGACCATCAAGACACGCACCAACAGGCTGAGGAACAGCTTCATTTCAAGAGATGTAGCCTCTGTCACACCTCCACCTGTGGACATACACCTCCAATACGCACACACACACACACACACACACACACACACACACACAGAGCTGAAATCAAACCAGCTTGCCTAACCCTGCTCCACCATCCAGTTCCTCCACCCTGAACAGTTGTCACCCACACTCAGAACTATTAACACAACTGCTGTTACAACTGCAATATCACAAGTTAATGTACAATACAAATGAGGTTATCATGTATAACTGTAATAGTTTCATATGTACAATATCTTCATATGTGCATCACATCTGCACTCTTACTCTTGCACTCATCACATCTGCATAACTTAAGCATACTTTTTATATTTTAATATTAAAATTTAAATATTTACATTTCTAATCTTGTTTGCTTAATGCTACCAGTATTATCACTGTGAGTTACCAAACAAATCTCGTTTAACCACAATGACAATATAAACATGATCTTTACACAACACCTTTTTACCAACATACAAAGAAGCATATTTCAAACAGGACATCATTACAAACAACTCCCTGCTTTACAGTCCAACATGCACAGTTTGCTTCCTGGCTATATAAAGTTAAACAACAGAGATGAACAGAGAAATAAACAGGTCATTTCATGAAGCCGGTAGTCCTTTAACTCTGAACAGGCCAAGGAAAATGTCATTAGGAAAGCAACACTAACCTTGCCAGGGTCCTGTACTCTCACTGTAATTAAAGATGTTTCTGTCATTAAAAAGAGCTCTTCTTTGGCAGAGGCAGGATTTACAACACCCCGGTGGCCAGCCAGAAGCCGGCTATGTGCCCAGAACTTCCAGACAGAGGGCACGTCCTGGGTAAAGGCCAGACCATCAGGAGGAGGACGACACGTCTGCACTCTGATGCTCCCGTTAGCTGGCTTGCTACGCCGACTTGGAAAGGATAGCAAGCTCACGCCGAGGGTGACAAACCACCTCCCACGTTTCCATCACGCCTTTAAGTTTACAGACACAGGGAGCTCAGAGCAGAGCTCCAAAGCACAGTCAGAAGCAAACGTGCGTGACACATGCCAGTCGTGGGTTGGAGCCATGGTGGGCATCACGGTTTATTCTGCCCCATGGTGCCAGAGGGAAGCAGACCCATCGGAACGGGCTGCCAAATCCTCACAGGGAACCCAATCAGACGTATGGGGACTCTCCATGATCCTCGAGTACATTTATAGCATTTGGGCAAAGTTCCACCTGTGTGACAGGTGTGGGTTTTGAGCATTGACAGGATTCCTCTGGGCTTCACAAGAAAATGAGCAGGAGATGTTCTTCAAAACCTGGCAAAAGTACTGGACGTGTGAAGGTGTGAATTAACACAGCACCAGCTCTGCAAACAGCATGTCAACGGAATAAAAGAAGCTCAAAAACACTTAAAGTTCAGGTGATTGCATAAGTAATTGCACAGTATGACACAGACCTTATGCCAATCAATCTTATTTAAAATAATCGTTACTGTAAACTGTTCAGTCCAGAAAAGAAGACGTTATTTCAGTTAAACTGCTCACTGTGGTTTTCTTTGGCAAACTCCAAACTGCCATAATGTCTTCATGTAAAAGAAAGAAATCAGAAGGTGTTTGGAAAATTATCATTGTACTTGCCTTGCAGCCAAAAAGAAAAAGGAGAAAGGAACCTATGGACAGGATCCAGATGACTGTGCTAGCAGGCTTTGGATAAAGTCTCATTTATTGCAGTCTTTAAAGTACTTAATGTGGATTTATTTGTATTATACCACATTTTAGGATAGCTGCCATAAAAGTGAATTAGTTCGTAGACCATTTGGGAAAAGAGGCAGCATTAATATGCATTGTTCATAGTAATATGCATCACTGCTATGCAAACAGAGTTACATTAAACTACCACTAATACATACAACTTAAACTGTTTCTGTGTCTATCATACATCACATTGGTTCTTCCATCATTTGAGCCGAGGATGAGCGGTTATTTGTTACAATCATTCATAATTTGTTGTAACCTCTAGGACAACGTTCTCTGCTCTGCTACGTCTGTCCTTCAGTGACCTATAGCGGGACTAAGAATATTCATCATACCCTCCAACTGTGAGTTACTATTGCAGCCTTCACCTGAATGCCACAGTTATAATGGTCTCTCGAGAAAGCGACATATTTATCACCAAACAAACAAACCCTGCACACATTTGAACTGCTCCTCCAGCAAACTAGTTCAAACAGCCATGATATATGGACAGATTTTATGCCATATTTCATTTGCTCAAAATGTAGTGAATAGAAATTTATCACATACAGCTGTTTCCAAAAGATACCTCGTGTTTACCCCAAGTGAATGACAAAACCAAAATGTAATCAAGAATGATATAATCTGTCTATATTATATATATATATATATATATATATATATATATATATATATATATATATATATATATTTATATTAGTGGTGGGCCGTTAACGGCGTTCGTTAATTTGATAATCTTATCGCCGTTAATCTATTCTTAAAGCTGGGTTGGGAACTGGGTCAAAATGGGTAAGCAAACTTAATTTTTAAAAAATCTAGATTAATTTCAAGATTTCAGTGAGATTAATCTAGATTAAAAAAATTAATCTATGCCCACCCCTTTGCCAGGTTTTGAAGAACATCTCCTGCTCATTTTCTTGTGAAGCCCAGAGAAATCCTGTCAATGCTCAAAACCCACACCTGTCACACAGGTGGAACTTTGCCCAAATGCTATAAATGTACCCGAGGATCAATATATATATATATATATTAGGGGTGGGACGCGATAAAAAAAAATAATCGAATTAATCGGAAGCTTTGTAATTAATTAATCGAAATTAATTGCATTTTAATCGCATTTCAGTATTTAACATGATGATGAATGAATCAATGGACATAATCATAAACTTCAACATCTTGTTTATTTTTCCACCAGTCTACTACACAGACCAATAGATGAGTGCAGAAAACAGTTCAGAACACTGGAAATTCTGACCAAAAATGTTGTTTAATTTTGGGTGTTTTGCTCAGGATATTGGAAGAATTGAAGTAAATCAGAAGATGTTTTTTAATACCATTTTAGATGGTATATTTTTCTTTAATTTCCCAGGCCTCTGCCACAGACATCTCCATAGTGCCTATAAGTGGTCTTCTGCATGCTCAAAGCAAATGACTGGATCTTCATCATCTATAGATTCATCATCTATAATATGAGCTGTCACACCAAGATAATTCTTGTTGCTAACAGAGGTCCAGTGATCCCCAGTCAGAGCCACATTTGTGGCGCTCTTCACAATAACCTGTTTTACTTCCCTTTCCCCATCATACAGCTGCTTTCTTCGACATTGTCTTTCTGGACGGTAGTTCGTAACTTGCATCAGTTGACGCAATTTGCAGCGCTTCTTGTAAGCCTTTATCTTCGACCACAGAGAGCGAACAACACAAATAATGTGACACGTCATGTATAAACGCGTGCGGAGTCGCGAAAGTTTAATCCAGTCTTAATGGTCCAATGAAGGTAATTTAAAAACCAGGACATTTCCTCACTTAAAAAAAAACCCTGGACGCCCAGGACAGGATGTGAAATACGGACATGTCCTGGGAAATACAGACGTTTGGTCACCCTACCAAGGAATACATTTAGCAGCTAAGTTATCATTACTGACCTGCGCGTTAGCCCCAACATGTTTTGTGTTGAGGTGGTAACGAAGAGTGGAAGTGCTCCTGTGATAAGCGAACTCCTTCCTACATAAAGTGTAAATAACACTATTTGTGTTTGTACTTCCATCTGGAAGTTACTTATATTTAAATTTCCCATCCACCAGCGTATCCTCTTCAGTCATCTCCATCATGCTCATCTTATTGTGCGTCCATATAATCTGTATGTCTGGAACTCGTGCACTGAGAAACATTCCATGGTGCAAAAGTGTCTCATGCGTTAAAATGCGTTAATTTTCCTGTAATTAACTAATCGAAATTAATGTGTTAAAGTCCCACCACTAATATGTATATATATATATATATATATATATATACACACACACATGCACACACATAAATTCTGCAGCAAAAGAAAAGAGGATAATGATAATGAAATGAGTTGTTTTTTTGTCCACAGTGGACCCTTGTGACATTTTCCTGCTTCACACCTTCTCAGTGAAAGAAGCATGTCATCACACACAGCCTACTTTTCAAAGGACGTACCCCAACACGTACCCAAGCACGTACCCCAACACGTACCCCAGCACGTACCCAAGCATGTACCCCAACACGTACCCAAGCACGTACCCCAACACATACCCCAGCACGTACCCCAACACGTACCCAAGCATGTACCCCAACACGTACCCCAGCAGGTACCCCAGCACGTACCCCAACATGTACCCCACACATACCCCAGCACGTACCCCAACATGTACCCCAGCGTGTACCCCAGCACATACCCTAGCAGGTACCCCAACACGTACCCCACACATACCCCAGCAGGTACCCCAGCACATACCCCACACGTACCCCAACACATACCGCACACGTACCCCAGCACATACCCAACACATACCCCAGCACATACCCCAACACGTACCCCACACATACCCCAGCAGGTACCCCACACGTACCCCAGCATGTACCCCACACATACCCCAACACGTACCCCACACATACCCCAGCATGTACCCCACACGTACCCCAGCACGTACCTCAGAAGGTACCCCAGCAGGTACCCCAACACGTACCCCACACGTACGCCACACGAACCCCAGCATGAGGGGCTTCCTGTGGCACCAGCTGCCCAGCCGGACTGCCATCTCCAGCTTCTGTCTTCCTTGCAGTTGCCAAGGGGCTGAGTTTCAAGCTATGAAGATGTGATCTCCTCTGAATGATGTGTGATGTGAAGGGTGATGTGTGCTCCTTCATGTGGACGTTCACCCTCCTACTCACAATAACAATGGCATATTTCCCCCATGATTCACTGCTGTTTGTTTTTTTATCCAGACTTGCTAACCTGCTTCAGGACTCACCCAGTTCTGGGAGGCGTCTAGAGAGTGACTGATCTCTGTGTCAGGAGACGGCTCTTCCTGGTGAAAGCCCTAATCTTTGTACAATTGAGCCGTCTGTGTCTGGTTGCATGTCAGGTGAGTTCATTTGTCTTACTCTAGCTGATCTTGCTGCCCCGCAGCAGTTAACCCTGTTGGAGACACACGGGTTCATATTGTTTAATGGGTTATGTGTATGCAGTTTCACACTTCACAATTTCTAAACAGACAGGTTCAACTATATTTAAGAACTTTACAATTCCATATATGGCTCCCTGTAAATATTGGCATTATCAATTAATATAAATAAAACAAAAAAATATATATGAAAATTTGTTTCATATTGTGTTGTGCTTAGCAGTATAAAATGGTTATAGCTAAGCAGTGGTGATTGCTCTAAGACTGCAAGGGAAGCTCAGCTTCCCCTAAATTGTCCAAAATAAGTGATCAAACATAAACTGTTGTGTGTACATGTCATTGACTAAATATGCGCTACAACGCGCAACTTTTGTTCAGAATCAGCTTCTTATCACTGGTAACGACGCAGCTTTCCTCTCACTCAGTCCCGCAGCTTCACGGTGCTTTAAACGGTGTGGACACTGAGCGTCTACAGAGTTCAATAGCGAAGCAAAGAGTGCAGCGAAACGAGACAAGCCATTGGATAAATGCTGGGCTTTGTCCCGCCCATCGGACGCTCAGCGTCTCTAGGGGTCTATGGGGCAGTGGGCTGGCTTCGGCTGGCCCGGACGCTCAGCTTCTGCATGATGATTGGATGATCTGTCTGAGGCTGAATCCTTTTTTGATTGACAGTGAAATGAGCGAATCAGCGATCTTTTGGTGTAAACCTCCACGGGAGCATTTAATTTAATTTTTTTTTTTTTTTCATTCTGCCTTGCGCCAGTCCCAGCTAGCGAGCTAGCTAGGTAGCAAGCTGCACATAATGGCAGACAGTTTAAATGTTGTGGACTGTTAAACAGCAGGGCAGATCAACTCCTCAGATTAATTTGGTGCAAAAGTTGGGGAAAAGTAACAGGTCTTTTCAGCTGTCCTGGTATGACAAAGTGAGCTGGCTGACTGGAAGTGCTGTAACAAATAAAATGTACTGTTGGCCATGCCTCTTGATGAAATCTTGATGATGTAGGCCGAAATTGAGCTTCCCCTCCTTGAAAGACCAGCATCCGCCACTGGTTATAACATTGCTCATAAAACAATACACACAAATATTTGCATTTACATATTTACATTTCTTGACATTCCAGCATTCCATACGCTGTGATCCCTCTCGTATGTGGAATAATTACATTCCTTTCTACAGACTTTTTCCCTATATTTCTTGTAGAGGCATGCAGTACCAGATCTTATCTGAGCAGGATCCATTCATACAGGATCCATTAGATCATGCAGAATCTTATGTAAGCCTACTTGTGGACTCTCATATGGTGAGAACTGTAAAAGCAGGAAACTGATCATGGGACCATGTGGAATTGTGGGTCTGCTCTGGATCATTTTCCTGCTGTAAGACTATAGCCCAGTTCTATCTTCCTGGTGAATGTCATCAGATTTCAATTTAAGATCTTCTGGTTTTTAAAGTACTCCATGCTACCACGTATCCTGATAAGCTACCCATGGGCTTTGCAGGAAAAATGGGCTAACAGTGTCGGAGATCTACCAGCAGACTTCACAGGTCAACCTTCCCTTGCTTGTCAGTCTGGAATTCCCACAGGTCCTTAACTTTGCTGTTTCCATTCACTTTCTGTGCTTCCTCCCATTTGGACTTGGGGATTAGTGCTTCTCCTTGTGCTGACATGATTAGCGTCTCCGTCTTACGTGCCTTGCGTCTAACGTGTCTTGCGTCTAACGTGTCTTGTGTCTTATCTTTCAGTTCTGCCTTTTCCAGTCCCTGACAGTGGCAGTACCAGAAGTATATGACAGTGAATCATCATGTAACACAGTGGTTAAGAGAGCTGAATGCAGATCACCACAACCTCTCGGCACTTGAAGAGCGGGGCAGCCCTGGCTAAAGGAGCATCTCTGTACGGCCACCGCCACACCAATGAAGCAGCTGCTAACGACCAGTTCCCTCTCTCACTAACATGAAGCAGGACAGGAACATGCCCACCACGACACAAACACCATCTCACATGCCAATATCCTGCCTGTCCACAATATGCAGGAATAATAAGAGCGTATATTAATATCCTGTGTAGTAGCTGGTAATTTGAACCTCTAATGTCAGGAATGAGCAAACGTGCAAATGTATGAGAACTGCACCAACAGCAGAGGTTTAAACCACCAGATACTACACAGGATGTTCATCACATAGCGGATGTGTTAGGCCAAAGACCTTGAGGCACGGAAACTACTAATGACAAATTTGTTCACCATTAATCAAATTCACTTTGGGTAAGTACATGTTGATAATAAATGATGGATAACTGCTGATCTGACTAATGTTTTAAAGATTTTAAAGTTTTTAGGTCAAAACTACACATATTCTGCATAAAGTATGGTAACTGCATTGTACATTTTGTTTTATATTTTATTATACCACAGTTAGTTCTGATCCTACAATGTGATTGGCTGAGAGGCGATCTAGGAGTGCCAATATTACACGTTATAGGACTGTAACCGAAGCTCTCCATGTATTACTCCGCCACATACAGGTAACCTAGCAACGCAGCAGCGTTTACAAGCCAAACAGCGCAACTACAAACAAGCAGCAACATTGTTAAAATGAATTACAGGGAGTTCGTTAAATCTATTGGCTTCGAAAGCATTTGTTTCGATCTGAAACTGGGGGATGAAGCTATAAATGACCAGCCTCATTCCTCCAATGAGCCAAGGTTTGTCACGCTTACAGACAATGATTTGGATGAGCTGGAAATGCAGAGAAACAAAGTTAATACCGTAAAACAAACATCCTGGGCTCTTAATGTATTTATATCCTGGTTAAAAATCCATTATCAATAATTGTTGTACTTTATTTTTTATAAATACAATTTTATCAACAGTTGTTTTTGTGTATATTTACCTCTATAATATTTATTGGGTAAGGCTGTTCCAGTGTTGTGTAAGTTTAGCAGCGAGCCATTGAATGGAACTATTTTAACTGGCGGAGTGTTTTTAACCAAACAGGTCGTATTTTTTCGTACTCTTTAACTCAAAATCTTTCAATAAACAGCGATAATGGAACTGTGGTATGATTGCAGTGCCAATATTACACGTTATAGCACGAACCTCGAGTGTATTATTGCGTAATTATAATATCATGACAGTTGACAAAAAGAAACAGATAGAATGTTTCCACAGAAGAACTGACTCTGTCAGGTTAGCATTTCTTGTCGAAACTACAGAGATATGCACCCTGGCTAGATGAACGTTGATTACAGTTTAAAGGCCACACATCTGAAAGGTACTGTCACTGGTTAATCATGACTAATAACAAGACAGCTCTATATTACATACATTTATGATATAAAATGATTTAAATGCAAAGCCCACAGTAGTATTAAAAACACATATTGATGGAATGAAGTTTGAATGATTCAGATAGGTAAGATTTCTTGGGCAGAACTTAAAAATGACACAAAAGCTTCTCTTAAGCTCTCCAAAAAAAAAAAAGTTTGGCTTTTTGTTTTCCGGCCTGCTTGCTGTATCTGTTCAGTGCCCCAAAAGCTGGTAAAAGAGATTCTTTGAGGGGGAAAGAGTTTGTAGAGAGAAGTTAATAAATGGAAAAAAATATGGCATACCATTTGTGCCTTGGAGAAACCTTATACCGCAAGCTACTAAACTGTGTGTTACATCTGTTCAAACTACAAAATCTACTCAACAGAAAGATGTGCAACATTCATTTGTATAATAAGACTTAGGTTTGCACATCTATAAGAAATCACTTCAGTCAACTCGTATGAGGAGGTTTGATTAGGGATAGACATGCATTTACATGAGCCTTATTAGCTCTTATTGGCAGTCTTGGTAGACAGAGACAGTAGGGGTGGGAATCGTTTACTATCTCCAGATTCGATTCGATTCTGATTTTGGTGGCCACGATTCGATTCAAAATTGATTTTCGATTCAAAATCGATTTAAAATGATTTGATCTACTATAATCAATATAATATAATAATATAATCAATATAATATAATAATCAATATAATAATTAATATCCCCCTTAGATAAAGGTACAGATCCAGGGGTTCATAGACGAAGGGTTTTATGGTAGACTGGGGTACTGGTGCTGTCATCCTGTCACTGCTCGTGGTCACTCAAGTTTGTTGACAGTGCAGTGGACGGATGCCATTGTCTCAGAATGCCCCCAAGCCTATGTTACCTTCTGGTTCTGCCTTTTTTTAGCTAGGCTGTAATAATTTAACTTAGTGCCGGAGTTGCTGCCACACTCCAGAAATGTTTATAATTTTACCTGTCCTGTATATGTCCTCATACAGAGCTAATTTTCCCTGTTTCATTTCTCCACATGGCTGCCCGCCTGCTTGAGGAATAATGAGATGAGGAGAGACAAGCGATCCATCCTGGCCGGCCACCTCCTGCCTAACCGGATGCCTACACCATGATGGACATTATTACATATTTTTCGGTCTAAATTGACATTATTGCATCTTTTACATTCTGTCTACATTCTGTCTATATTGTTGTTGTTGTCATGGTGACCGGTGTCGGCCAGAGGAGGATGGGTTCCCCCCCTGAGTCTTGGTTCCTCTCAAGGTTTCTTCCTCATGCAAAAAACTAGGGAGTTTTTCCTTGCCACTGTCGCCTTTGGCTTGCTCACTGGGGGCTAGGACTCGGCACTTGTAAAGCTGCTTTGTGACAACAACTGTTGTAAAAAGCGCTATATAAATAAAATTTGATTGATTGATTGATACTACAGTCTGCTTTGCAAGACAATGACAAATACAGAAAATAAAGTCTTTCACATTTAATTAATAAAAATAAAGTGCTTTGGAAAAATAAAACGCTACAGTTAAATAACATGCACTTCTTTGTATAGGGAAGTTGAAGTACCAAAAATACAACACGGAACACTATTTTTGCACAAATTAAAGACTAATATTTTTCAGTAGCTTTAAGAATAACAAGTGAAAATAAAAGTTTTTTTTAAGTGAAATATAGCACCAGTAAACCAGCTGCCTCAAAGCTGCCTCAAAATTTTTCATGAAAGTGTCTCTAGCAACAATAGAACTGGCATTCCCCGGCATTCGGTAAAAACCAAAATGAACCCATATTTTTGCCTTAAATGAAGACAGGACAGGTTGAATATCTTTTCCTCCAGAACCTGCTGTGTGAAGTCTCGTGTAATTTTGTAATTACGTAACGCGAGACTTCACCATGACTTAGAATCGATTTTGGGACATTTAAAATTCGATTCTGAATCGTAATAAATAAGAATCGATTTTCGATATGGGAATAGATTTTGGCAGATGCTATTTGCACCCGGGTATATGCAGCAGTATGTGTTATTTGCACCCGAGTATATGCAGCAGTGTGTGCTATTTGCACCCGGGTGTACATAGCAGTGTGTGCTATTTGCACCCGGGTATATGCAGCAGTGTGTGCTATTTGCACCCGGGTGTACATAGCAGTGTGTGCTATTTGCACCCGGGTATATGCAGCAGTGTGTGCTATTTGCACCCGGCTATACGTAGCAGTGTGTACTATTTGCACCCAACATTTTGATTTATCAAAGATTAGTACTATTCTTTTGTGTTCCATTTTACTTACAAATTATTTTACAAGAAGTGAAGATACTTTTATTTGGGGTTATGGGGTAGACCTGTTTGAATTTTGTTTTTCACTTGTGAGTCTTTTTCTTTACCATGCTTAGAATTTAAATAGCAATTTAATTATCCTAAGTCGCTTACCGCTAATGGCAGTAATCACATGGTAAATACTACATGTAATATACACTGCCAGTGATAAATAATGTTAAAACAAAATGTAACACAAGTTAATATCTGTCTGTAGCACCCTGATATGTACACCACATTGTATGTGTCACGTTATGGTCCCCGACCCCTCCCTTTGGGCGTGTGTTTACGTCGTCTGCGTCAGTGGATCTCCGTGGGTGCGGTTGCGTCCTGTGATAATTCGTTTTACCTGTGGCTCGTCTCGTCATCATGTGGGGTTTATGTAGTTTGTCTATTTAATGTGCGTTCACGCAGTGTCTTGTGCTCGTCGTTGTTTGAGTCTACGTGTCTCTATATGAGTGTTAAACGTGCGCTGTCTGCGCTATATGTGTAAAGACAAATAAAGTAACGTCTGTAGCGAACAGGATTCTGTGTCTCGTCCTTCACCCAGTCGCCAGCGTTACAGTATGATGTATACAAATATTCTTCCTGCCAGTACATTATCAGCCTCTTTAATTTTATTTAATTTCACAGAATGCAGAAGACAGATTCTATGACTAATTCATTTTTTCTGGATGGTTTGTACATTTTTTAAAGAAATAAATTGGGGTTTTTATTATTTACATCATGTTTAAATAAATTTTAATTTTGTGCATTGGATGGTCCTGTCCTTGTGTCTGTGTTGTTCCCTGCGTGTCTGTCTCCATGGTTTCCCCTCGTCTGACACGCCCGTGTCATCAGTGTCTTCACCTGTGTGTCTAGTTTAGTTCTGTGTATTTATAGTCCCAGTGTTTCACTTATCGGTTATTGGTTGTTTTGTTCAATTTGGTTAGTTTGTGCTCTTGTTATTCATGCTCTTTGGTCGTGTTGTGCTCTTGTTATTCATGCTCTTTGGTCGTGTTGTGCTCTTGTTATTCATGCTCTTTGGTCGTGTTGTGCTCTTGTTATTCATGCTCTTTGGTCGTGTTGTGCTCTTGTTATTCATGCTCTTTGGTCATGTTGTGCTCTTGTTATTCATGCTCTTTGTTCAGTGTTCTACGCTTCCTGGTCTGTGAGTTCTACTCGTTTCGTTGCTCAGTCGTCTGTGTTTTCTGTAGCCTGATTTTCTAGTTTGTATGCGTTTACCCCGTGTTTGGTTTAAAGTGTTCGTTCGGTGTCTTAGTTTAATTCTTAGTATCGTCATGCCTGTTTATTTGTCAAACCTGGATGGCTCGCCCGTTATGACCCCTGCCTGTTTGAACGACTTTGATCATGATCATTCCTCTTAATAAATCTCGCTCTCCTCAGCGTTTGTGTCTGCCTCCAAGCTCTGTAGCGCCAGTTAGTGTTGCCACCTGTCCCGGTTTTCACGTCGCTGTCCCGGTTTGTCCCGGTTTTCCTTCTTTTTAATATTCGGTCCCGGCAAAAAATAAAAATCATTTAATGTCCCGGTTTTCACTAGGTTAGTTCAAACGACTATTTAGACTGTTTCTGCACACTTGAAATCTGTCTTTTTTTTCTCGCTGTGTCCATTTTACACCCCCCACCCGGTAACACTTTACGTTCGCCACTATTATGCTCCTATTAGCTCAAAAATATATCAGTGTTCGTTGGATAATAATTCTCACACTATTTCTTAAATATATATCTTAAAATGTAAAGTTAAATTGAGTGATGGACCTTTTATACATAACTATTAACCAAATTCTGCTTACTGTTTCCTACTGTCTCCGTTTCGGTTCCTTTGAATTTGCGCCTTTTCGCTCCCGCGCATTCATTGGTAGACATGCGCAGATGGGTTCGCTTTTTTTTATTTTTTTTATTAAGGGGTGAAAATAGCCTCGCTGTGTGGCAAATGCTACTTGTACCCGGGTGCAAATAGACACTCCGATAGATTTTTTGGCACACCTCTAAGAGACAGTGTCTTTCACAGGTCAAAATCAACAGTTTTAATGTACAAAGGGGAGTCCAAGTTTAAAGACAGGCGCATGGCGGTAACGAGTCAGGTATCAAACCAAACGTACTAAGCAGATAACGAGCGGACAGAAAGGTGAAATCCAGGAGGACGAGCATACGGCAGAAACATGGAGAAACAAAAGATATTCACAAGGAGAAAGGCTCAGAAACATGACAACAATAAACAGAAAGGGAAGGAAGAGACATGGTGGGAAATGTAGTTTACAGGAGGTCTGAGGCTGAAGGCATGAAACAAAACATACATTTATTATTATTATTATTATTATTATTATTATTATTATTATTATTATTGGTAGTAATAATAGTGGTAGTAATAATAATAGTGGTAGTAATAATAATAATAATAGTAATAATAATAAATTTGATCTAATGAAATATCTGTGGTTCTGGTTGTGGTTCTGCTGATGTCTCACCCAAACCACACAACACTGTGTGTAAGCATTGAGAAATGTCATATGTTGTATACACTGGAGCAGAAACACACATGCTGCTTTGGCCGTCTGTTTAGAACAATCAGTCCACAGTCTCGTCACGTACTGTTCATCAGAACCTATATAAGAATCTTTAAGCACCAGGGTTCATAGAGATCGAATGTTTAAGTCAGCTTGAGAAAGTTTGACCCCAGTATATGTAAATGAGCTGTGAACATGCTGAATTAAGAAGAAACAGCCTGCACACACTCCCACCAATTCATCAACATTATGAAGACATACCAGGTGATGAATTAATATAACAGAGTGTTTTAATGTTTAAATATTTAATAAAGAAATTAGGAATAAAAAATTGGATATAGTATGATTCATAATATAATGAACCAAATGGATGAAGCTACCTACATAATACCTTTAGAGTGTAGTTGTTAAGTCCTCAGGATCCGATTAAATCCCATTAAAGCTAAAGTTATTAAATAAAATATTCATGCTTCTTTTAGTCTTCAGGAAATAATGTGTTTACTTTAGTGACTTCCTGTTTTCCTCTGATATGAGGGGAAAGGGAGGCACATGCATGCTTTAGAGCTTCTGAGCTCTCACTCTATACCTCTCTCTCCGTCTCTCTCTCTCTCTATCCCTTTATCTTGCTCTCTCTTTCTCCCTCTCTCCATCTCTCTCTCTCACTTTCTCTCTCTCTCCCTCTCACTCCATATCTCTCTCCCTCTCTCTCTCTGCATTACTCTCTCTCTCCCTTTCTCTCCCTCTCGCTCTCTCTGCATTTCTCTCTCCCTCTCTCTCTGCATTCTCTCTTTCCATCTCTCTCCTTGCATTTATGTCTCTCTCCCTACCTCTCTCTGCATTCTCCCTTTCTCTCTCTCTCTGCCCCCACCCTCCTGTTTACAAGGACAGAGGCTACAGGTCTACACTCCATCCAGCCCTCATTTACCTCACCAAGGACAACACGGAGAGTCCACAGAGAGTCCACAGAGCGTCCACAGACAGTCCACAGAGAGAGACACGGTCCCTTGGGCACTAGCCCCAATAGCCTGACGTGCTGCATGTTTTTGCTCTGCCCTCCCCAGAGTTAGTGTTTCATCAAGCCATTCTCTTTTCTGCAAAGGCCATTTTCTCAGTCTGTAACAGGTATGAGTGTGTGGGCAGTCATGGCCTGGCAGTTAGGGAACTGGTCTTGTGACCGGAGGGTCGTGGGTTTGATTCCCAGACCTGAGACCATGACTGAGGTGCCCCTGAGCAAGGACCTTAACCCTCAATTGCTCACTTGTATAAAGATGAGGTAAAATGTAAGTCGCTCTGGATAAGGGCGTCTGCCAAATGCCATAAAATGTAAATGTATGAAATGCATGGCCAGGCTTTTATTAGCAATAACCATCAGACGTTTCCCTGAAGTATCTGAGTGGTTTATTCTGAAATGTTGCTTTTGGATCATCTACTTTTTATTTTACGTTCAGGTTCTACACAATTTCTATACATTTTTATTCTAACTTGAGAGTCTCCATGATCTCATGCAGTGCCTTTTCAAGAGTCACTGAGAATGTGTACAATACCTGAAACATAGCCACCTACTGCTTGTTAATGCCATTAACACATTTTTGCTTGGATAACAAAATGAAAAAAAAATAATTCATATTTGTAGTGATTCTATAACCTTGTTGCTTTTTGCAACTACACAACATTTTTTTCACTGTGTGACTGCTCAGATCGTCATTTATTTGTTTACTTACTTGTTTTTCCAGGGATTATATTTAAAGTTCTATGTAAATGTAGTGTGGACATTTAGAGTATCCACTGCAATTTATGTAGTATATTGGGTATTACACTGTAGACAGGGTCCACCCCTGCCTGAGTAATTACAGCAGTGAGACAGAAAACTTGAGCTGGGACCATATGTGGAAGAACCATGCAAAACCATGCTGGACCATGAAGGACCATGCAGGACCATGCAGGACCATGAAGGACCTGCAAAAAGAAAACCCTAGGCATCTCATAACTGATGTTGTGCTAATGCAGTTATTGTCACAGACCTACGTACAGCATTAGAGAAAATATTTAAATGTGGAAATATTGATGAAGACAGTGATCATTTGTAAGTAAAGATGAGTGGTTTAGGAAGTGAATAACAATACATTTTGAATATCATTGAAGATAATTTTTTTTATCTTATTTCTTTTTTATTTAAAATGTTTGCATAATTTTTCTGAAATATAGTTTCATGCTAATTCCCACCCATTATCTGGCTAAGCATTCCCTGTAATATGACATCTACCAACCCTGGAGGGTGTGGCAAACTCAGGTTTCCTACAACATGCATGAAAGCAACCACAGACATCCATGAGTGTGTAGCCCAGTACCAGTTGTGCTCTCCTGACCTCCAGGCTGAGGCATCATGGGGGTTCAACCTCTCGATGATGGAGTGGGATAAAAGGTTGCAGAGAATAAAAATAAAAATTCTCACTTGAAAGTTTCTCCTCTTGGACAGCGTTTTAAAACCTTATGGGTCAATGGCCAACTGTTTCTAAACCATATTTGTTTTCTCTAGTGTAGGGGTTTTAGTTATGATACTTAACTAACCTACCTGCTTGCCTACAACTAAGGACGGATATTGGTGCAAGAAGCATTGACGTGCATAAAACTTATAAAATATCTGACTCCCAGTTATAGTTGGTAAGAATCTAAAAGAACTCACTTCTCAAATAGATCAGTGCAGGTCATAGAATATACCTAACCAACTTTATAAAGTACCTTGCTATAAACAATAGCCTGCTTTGTCAGAGGTTTATCATAAAAATGTGCAGCAGATGAGATACTTTAGAGGAAATTGGTATTAGCATTGATTTACCTTTATCTTATACTAATAATGAGCTCATCTGGTTCAGTATAGCTATAACTAAGGGAGATTGTGGCTACACAATTACCCAGATTTATTCAATAACCAACTAAATATAAAACAATAACATAATCATACTAGATTAAAGTAACAAGAATAATACCTAATGGAAACAAAGATACCGTCTGGTGCAGGTTGCCTCATGGTGCAAGGAAGAAGACGAAGAAAGAGGAAGAAGAAGAAGAAGAGAGCCAAGAAAAAGAAGAGCCAAAAGAAGAGACCCCTGTACCCACAAACCTTATCCCATTGCTATGGGAACCTCTTGAGGTGAACCACCATTTGTTGCCCCCCATGGTTTTATGGAGGAACACCAGATCCCCCACAAGAACACATCCCACCACTCCTACGCTACATAGTGCAATACCATGTTTGAGGTATTTTACCACTATCCACGGATTATTCAGAATCTTTTGAGAATACCGAAATGATTGAATACCAAAATGTCTCTTCCAGTTTTTTTTTTGTTTGATTTATTCCAATTTGCTACTGCAAACATACCTAAGCGAGCAATCAGAGTAATCAGAGCTTTGGGTGCAATTAGTTGGGGTGACAAACACAAAAATAAAGAATGATATACATCATGGTTAGTTTCGGCATGTCACAAGCATGTGTTGTAGGGCACCTGCTTTTTTCTTTATATATGCTACATGCTTCATTATGTGCAAATCCTTTGCTAGTTTCCATGTTGGGCTGGTCAGGCATTTTATTAAATACTTCCCTTCTTAGGTAAAGGTGTTGATCTTGGGGTTCATGGACATTGTGAGTAAACTGGAATGTTATGATGCTGTCACTTCCCCTCTTTTTATCACTCGCTTGTTGACTGAGAGAGGTGGAGTGCTGATGTCTCAGGGAGCCTCATGCCCTTCTGTCTCTACCCTAACCCTCATACCCCCTTCACACTTCTGTCTCTACCCTAACCCTCATACCCCCTTCACACTTCTGTCTCTACCCTAACCCTCATACCCCCTTCACACTTCTGTCTCTACCCTAACCCTCATACCCCCTTCACACTTCTGTCTCTACCCTAACCCTCATACCCCCTTCACACTTCTGTCTCTACCCTAACCCTCACACCCCCCTTCACACTTCTGTCTCTACCCTAACCCTCATACCCCATTCCCCCTTCTGTCTCTACCCTAACCTTCATACCCCATTCCCCCTTCTGTCTCTACCCTAACCCTCATACCCCCTTCACCCTTCTGTCTCTACCCTAACCCTCATACCCCCTTCACACTTCTGTCTCTACCCTAACCCTCACACCCCCCTTCACACTTCTGTCTCTACCCTAACACTCATACCCCCATTCCCCCTTCTGTCTCTACCCTAACCCTCATACCCCCTTCACCCTTCTGTCTCTACCCTAACCCTCATACCCCCTTCACACTTCTGTCTCTACCCTAACCCTCATACCCCCTTCACACTTCTGTCTCTACCCTAACCCTCATACCCCCTTCACACTTCTGTCTCTACCCTAACCCTCACACCCCCCTTCACACTTCTGTCTCTACCCTAACACTCATACCCCCATTCCCCCTTCTGTCTCTACCCTAACCCTCATACCCCCTTCACACTTCTGTCTCTACCCTAACACTCATACCCCCATTCCCCCTTCTGTCTCTACCCTAACCCTCATACCCCCTTCACATTTCTGTCTCTACCCTAACACTCATACCCCCATTCCCCCTTCTGTCTCTACCCTAATCCTCATACCCCCTTCACACTTCTGTCTCTACCCTAACACTCATACCCCCATTCCCCCTTCTGTCTCTACCCTAACCCTCATACCCCCCTTCACACTTCTGTCTCTACCCTAACACTCATACCCCCATTCCCCCTTCTGTCTCTACCCTAACCCTCATACCCCCCTTCACACTTCTGTCTCTACCCTAACACTCATACCCCCATTCCCCCTTCTGTCTCTACCCTAATCCTCATACCCCCTTCACACTTCTGTCTCTACCCTAACCCTCATACCCCCCTTCACACTTCTGTCTCTACCCTAACACTCATACCCCCATTCCCCCTTCTGTCTCTACCCTAACACTCATACCCCCATTCCCCCTTCTGTCTCTACCCTAATCCTCATACCTCCTTCACCCTTCTGTCTCTACCCTAACCCTCATACCCCCCTTCACACTTCTGTCTCTACCCTAACACTCATACCCCCCTTCACACTTCTGTCTCTACCCTAACACTCATACCCCCCCTTCACTCGTCTGTCTCTACCCTAACCCTCATACCCCCCCTTCACTCGTCTGTCTCTACCCTAACCCTCACACCCCCCCTTCACTCTTCTGTCTCTACCCTAACACTCATACCCCCTTCACACTTCTGTCTCTACCCTAACCCTCATACCCCCTTCACACTTCTGTCTCTACCCTAACCCTCACACCCCCCTTCACACTTCTGTCTCTACCCTAACACTCATACCCCCATTCCCCCTTCTGTCTCTACCCTAACCCTCATACCCCCTTCACCCTTCTGTCTCTACCCTAACCCTCATACCCCCTTCACACTTCTGTCTCTACCCTAACCCTCATACCCCCTTCACACTTCTGTCTCTACCCTAACCCTCATACCCCCTTCACACTTCTGTCTCTACCCTAACACTCATACCCCCATTCCCCCTTCTGTCTCTACCCTAACCCTCATACCCCCTTCACACTTCTGTCTCTACCCTAACACTCATACCCCCATTCCCCCTTCTGTCTCTACCCTAACCCTCATACCCCCCTTCACATTTCTGTCTCTACCCTAACACTCATACCCCCATTCCCCCTTCTGTCTCTACCCTAATCCTCATACCCCCTTCACACTTCTGTCTCTACCCTAACACTCATACCCCCATTCCCCCTTCTGTCTCTACCCTAACCCTCATACCCCCCTTCACACTTCTGTCTCTACCCTAACACTCATACCCCCATTCCCCCTTCTGTCTCTACCCTAACCCTCATACCCCCCTTCACACTTCTGTCTCTACCCTAACACTTATACCCCCATTCCCCCTTCTGTCTCTACCCTAATCCTCATACCCCCTTCACACTTCTGTCTCTACCCTAACCCTCATACCCCCCTTCACACTTCTGTCTCTACCCTAACACTCATACCCCCATTCCCCCTTCTGTCTCTACCCTAACACTCATACCCCCATTCCCCCTTCTGTCTCTACCCTAATCCTCATACCTCCTTCACCCTTCTGTCTCTACCCTAACCCTCATACCCCCCTTCACACTTCTGTCTCTACCCTAACACTCATACCCCCCTTCACACTTCTGTCTCTACCCTAACACTCATACCCCCCCTTCACTCGTCTGTCTCTACCCTAACCCTCATACCCCCCCTTCACTCGTCTGTCTCTACCCTAACCCTCACACCCCCCCTTCACTCTTCTGTCTCTACCCTAACACTCATACCCCCTTCACACTTCTGTCTCTACCCTAATCCTCATACCCCATTTACCCCTCTGTCTCTACCCTAACCCTTATACCCCTCCCCCTTATACTTTCCTTCCCTCATTCTGACACCTAGGTTTCTAGGCGTATCTTTGCATGCTTGGCAGATATTGCTTCATGGATGACTGCTCACCACTTGAAGCTCAACCCTAGCAAAACTGAGCTTCTGTACATTCCAGGAACCCCAAACCCACACAATGATCTCACATAGTCTACTTTGAGAACACCTTGTTAACACCATCAGAAACTGCTCTGGGTGTAACGTTGGACAACCAGTTGTCTTTCTCAACACTTGTTTCAAAGCTGACCAGATCCTGCAGATTTCACCTCTGTAACATGCAGAGAATACGACCCTTCCTTTCACAGGAAGCTACTCCTGTAGCTTGTGCAGTCAAGTCATTTCAAAGCTGGACTACTAAAATTCCCTACTTGCAGATCTTCCTCTACGGGTCATCAGACCTCTACAACTAATTCAGAATGATGCAGCACGACTGGTCTTCAATATCCCCAAGTTCTCACATGTGACTCCTCTGCTACACTCTCTTCACTGGCTTCCAGTAGTGGCACGCATCAGATATAAAACCTTGATGCTTGCTTACAAAGCCAAAAATGGACTGGCCCCTCCCTACATGATGTCCATGGTCAAAAGCCGATCCATACAGCTAAGACTCAGAACCTCAAGCTTGGCTCAACTCGAAACTCCATACTTAAAGTCTCATGGAAGACAAAGCTCCAGACTATTCTCCATCCTGGCTCCAAGATGGTGGAACAATCTTCCATTAGCTGCTAGGACTGCAGAGTCTATTGCTATCTTCAAGTGTAGACTGAAGATCCACCTGTTTGTTGAGTTCTTACCAGAGCACTAACTCAGCTGATACCACTTGCCGTTGTTCATAATTTGTATGTCTGTCTATGGTTATTTGTGCTTCTTGGTAAACGTTTAACTTGCTAAACACTAGATAATGACATTGACTCCTGTAGTTTAGTAGTAGTCTGACTCAAGGGTATCTTGAATTCTACCCTATCCGTACTATTACCTAGGATGGATTCTGTGATCAGATGCAAAGCACTTTGTAAGTGGCTCTGGATAAGTGCGTCTGCTAAATGCCATAAATGTAAATGTGCTCGCTCACCAGTCTTTATGCGCTACTGTAGAATTAGCATTAATTTCTTCCAAAGACAGAACTAATTCTAACTTTACAAACAAACAGGAGGCAAGATGACATTACGATACAAGATACACGCAAATTACATGAGTTTAAATGAACTCGCAGGCTAAGCAGATGTTAGAATTTACTTAATATACTTATATACTTAATTCTTGGATTCCCTTGTGGTTGACATTTTGTGGAAATCCAGGCACATTTCTTGTTGCAATGTTTTGGCTTCTTTCCAACTCCAAATTCCGACTTCCACTTCAACGAACTTTTACTAGGCTACGAAGCTTCAGTATGGATCCAAGTGTGGTGTGAGAAGGGAGAGACTAGCTGTCATGCATATGAATATTCAAAGTCAAGGCATTTCCCTTCAGTTGCAAACAACAGAAATGCAACTGTAACGGGAAAATTAACAAGTTTATTTTAAGTGAAATTATATGCATATAATTCATCAAAATGAGTTGAACCAAACACATATATTTATATGGGTGACATCTACTGGTCAGTGACATCTACTGGTCAGAGGGAGTATAGCACATTTTATATTATGGCCTCCTACTATATCCCGTCCAGTCTGGTTTCGCTGCTGAAAGGGTACGATAGGGTTGTGCGTCTTCTCTTCTATATTTAACTATTTATGAGTTTTGTTGTTATACTTTCAGGCAATAATTAATATGTCGAAATGATACAGAGTGAATGCTTTAGTTTTACTAGTGTTGCTTTCTTTGTATTATTGTTACGGAACAGCTCCGGACCCTTCCCTGTGGGCGTGCCGCAATGTTGTCTGCGTGTCGTTATGTCCATGTTTGTACTTCCGTGGGTGTGGGTTGTTTGTGAGCGTGTTCGTGGTTACACCTGTGCCTTGTCCCGAGGTCACGTGGGTCTGTGTACTTCACCTATTTAATGTGCGTTAACGCGGTGTCTTGTGCTCGTCTTTGTCTAAAGTTCATGCCTGTGCAAGCCTCCGCATTTGCGTGCTTGCACCGTCCGTGCTGAGCTTTGCGTTGCGTTTTTGTATTTCATTAAATGTTCTGTGTGCACCGTAAGACGCTGGTCGTGTCTCCTCCTTCCTCCTGCACCACAGCGTCACAATTATTTAAAAACAGGTTACGAGACGTAATTACTTTTTTGACCGCAGCTAGTTATGCTATAGACCCATGTGGTCTGATCCCTATAATAAACTAATATGGAACAAAAATTTCCCAAAACAGGTACGCATTGTGTATTTTCCTTCTTTTGCTTTGTCCAGTATTCCACATTGAATTGTATTCCCTTAGTTTTTTTCTGTTTTGTTACAATCAAGCTGAGCTGTTTATTACTGCTAAAACTATTGTATTTACTGTATTTATGGTTTAATTATTGTAATAACTGCGGTTTAAGTCTGGTTTCACTGCTGAAAGGCTGAGAGAATAGAGAAGCACCAACTGGCTGCTGTATTTTCCCTGACTGTACCCAGACAGACTCAGCAGATGTGATTCCAAGTTTGGTGTCTTTGGAATAGTCTTGAAGAGCTGCTTCCCTTAAAAGGGGTTTAAATCCAGCACCTTTCCTAGAATATAAAGTTATAAGAATCATGATCAGATCTGGCATGCTTACAGTAATACAGGTCTGTTTGCAAACTCCAAAGGCAATGCTTTATGGCTAGGAAAGCATCAGGTAAACAAAGAGGTCATAAATGCAGCTTTCTGCCCTGGTGCAAGCCATAGTTCCTCAGACTAGGTCCTGGTGAATCTGATAAGGGTTTCCTCAGTCCTGAGGTCATGAACTTTGGGTCCCCAGTCGAGGGGCTGAAATAAATCTTTTCTTAGCAAATTTCACTTCATGCTGCAGCAACCTTAAAAGGACCAGAGATGGTTAGTTTCAAACGTTGTGAGGCAATGCACTTCCTGTGATTGTGACGCTAGGTCCTCAGAGCAAGAAATTGCAAAATCTTCTGCTTCTTCACTCTAGAACAGACCCCCAAACTTCATGTGGCCTTCAGATTAGCTCAAGAACAGTGTGCAGAGAGCTTCATGGAATGGGCTTCCATGGTCGAGCAGCTGCAT
This sequence comes from Brachyhypopomus gauderio, assembly GCF_052324685.1. Taxonomy (NCBI): domain Eukaryota; kingdom Metazoa; phylum Chordata; class Actinopteri; order Gymnotiformes; family Hypopomidae; genus Brachyhypopomus; species Brachyhypopomus gauderio. The sequence goes on along the minus strand of NW_027506914.1, from coordinate 767,064 downwards.
CCAAGCCATACATCACCAAGTTCAATGCAAAGCATCGGATGCAGTGGTGTAAAGCACGCCACCACTGGAGTGATGAATTGTGCTTCTCCATCTGGCAATGTGATGGACTTGTCTGACTCCACTATGCCAAGTGTAAAGTTTGGTGGGGGGATTATGGTGTGGGGTTGTATTTCAGGAGCTGGGCTTGGCCCCTTAGTTCCAGTGAAAGGAACTCTGAATGCTTCAGCATACCAAGACATTTTGGACATTTCCAAAATTTGGGCAGTTTGGATCTGGCCCCTTCCTCTTCCAACATACTTGTGCACCAGTGCACAAAGTAAGGTCCATAAAGACATGGATGGCAGAGTCTGGTGTGTATGAACTTGACTGGCCTGCACAGAGCCCTGACCTCAACCTGATAGAACACCTTTGGGATGAATTAGAGTGAAGACTGAGAGCCAGGCCTATATAAACACACACACCTTGGAATAAAAAAAAATACAGACAGACACACACACTCACACTCAAGAAGGTGTGTTCTTGCTACTCCTCTAAAAAAACTCTCTTTGATCTGGTGATCACAACATGTTTACCACATGAAAATGGTTTTGCTCGTTCCTCTATAAATTGCTGAGGTCACCGAGACCATCTATATCAAAGTGAAATGTTTTATTAAATGCTATCAGAGGTGAGATGGTATCACAAGGCCGCCAGGGACACACATGTGCTTCTGTGCAACCCCCCGACCCCCAATGCCAGAGGACGGTGCCAAGCACAGTGTGAATCCCTGGTGAGGAACATCACACTCTCCTTCAGGGCTTGATGGCTCTCCTGAAGGAGAATTTGATGTGAATGATGGATGGAAGCATGAGGTATACATGAAAGGGTGTGAAACCAGGGGTGTGATCCTCAAAGGAGATACAGTCCACCACCCCCTGAAAGATGGACTGGTTTGAAATTACCCACCTAGAAAATGTACTTATTAGAGAAGTGAACCTAATAAATTACATGGTGATTGTTGTATGTTACAGGTCAGTGTTTCTAAGTATGTAATGAGTACACATAGCAGTTCACATTCAGGAAACATTTGCACATTTCCACCGGTTTATCAGCCAAACACATCTGAGCACATGGGAGCAGAAACAGGAGGAATTGTGCAACGTTCAAATGAGTTTTAAGATCATTTGCCTCACAGAGGCAGCCATTTTAAATTATAACAATAAGCAAGCTATTTATGAAGAATTCTGTTTTTGTATTAGAAATCAATCATTTGTAGTATTAATAAAGCCATTCTGTTATGTTTCCAGTATGCATAACAATCATATGAGAAACATACATTTTCCTTGCTTATAGAGCAATGATTGAATAGCACATTTTTCAATGTCAGGGGTGGCTGTGAGACACCAGTAGGAGCACCCTTAAAAACTCTTAATTAAACGCTGATGATTTGCAAAAGCTTCTTAATATACAGAGCACACCTCTCTACAAGCAAAAACGTTAACTCTTAATTCAGTGTTTCCTGTTCCACCTTGGAATTAAATACACAAGAATCCACCACTAACAAATTAAATGAGCTATAAAATCCCTCTCACTTTCACCTTTAAGAGCTTTAAATTATTCTAAAGGCAAAAGCCACCTAAACATCATAAAAATTCACATTATTATGGAGATATACAGTATTAGCTATTCCAGGTTCAATTCAAAGTAATGTTTGTGCCCATCTTTGCACACATCGCACCAAATAATCTGATGAATTTTATTTGCATCATGTACAAACATTTGTGTTTGCTGCAGCAGTTCATTTGATGGTTACACATGCTAGCACTGTGCATCAAAAAAAGTCTGAGGCCATCGTCATTCAGGGTCAACCTTACATTTCTTGGCCAGTTTCTTCTCAGTGCTTAACTTGCTCCTCGAAAGCGGCTGTATCCTTAAAACTGAACATTCCACTATAAAACCAATCGTTGTACAATATATGACAATTTAACTGGACAGCTGCACACGGACAAGGTAAATGAGCTAATTGCAGCCCTTAAAACGCAATGGTGTGTTTTGGTTATAGTCATGAGGTGGATGATTCTGTTATCTCCTTCTCAAGAAATTATTTTGGCTTGAAGGTGATCTTGGCGTTTGTTAAAGCTGTTGAAGGTGATCTTGTGAAGGGCGTTTGTTAAAGCTGTTGAATGTGATCTTGTGAAGGGTGTTTGTTAAAGCTGTTGAAGGCAGCTGACATGGCGAACGTTTGTTGAGAGAAATGGTAGTGGACACAGTCACAGACTTGGCAGGAAGCTAAGTTGAATAAATGAGATTAATTATGCACATGTAATTACTGAAAAGTGATTGGATGTCCTGGTGTGGGTCCTTTAATCCGACCTTTTGTCCAATGCGCCCCATAACCCCAGATGATCTTGCCAAATTAGAATTAATCAAACCTTCAGTGTCTTATCAACCACATGCTTCCTTCAGTCTCAGGACTAGCCTGAGATATAAAAGTACACATCCACACATGCCATTAAATTACTCCACTTTTTTATTGACATTTGATGATACAGATGAATCTGAAAACACGTTTCAAACAACGTTTGAGTGCGTGATGTGTTCATCCAAACTCCACCATCAGTCACACTCAAAGAAATCACATCATCACATAACTGTGACGCAAGCATTTGTAAAATAAACATTCATCTTTAAATGAGGAATACGTAACAAAGAACAGCGACTCTGAAACAAAGACAGACATGAATGAGACAAGAGACAGATGAGATGGACAACATGGATGAACACACAAAAATGCAAATAGATAAATGAACATGCACGCACATACAGACATATGAACAGACCAGAGGGAGGAGTCAGTCCGTGATCATCACATGACATGTTAAAGTCACATGACTCCTTCAAAAATGTGCCTTAACTGCCCTTGCCAGAGACGGTGGATCTCCTCTGTCCCAGTTCCTCCAAACATTGAAGAGGTCATTGAGGGCATGGAGGCTAAAATAGACCAGTCCTCAATGATGAGAGGAGACCTGTCCCCAGCTCATAAATGGGCCAGTCCTCACTGATGAGAGGAGGAGACCTGTCCCCAGCTCATAAATGGGCCAGTCCTCACTGATGAGAGGAGACCTGTCCCCAGCTCATAAATGGACCAGTCCTCACTGAGGAGAGGAGACCTGTCCTCAGCTCATAAATGGACCAGTCCTCACTGATGAGAGCGGGAGACCTGTCCCCAGCTCATAAATGGACCAGTCCTCACTGATGAGAGGAGGAGACCTGTCCCCAGCTCATAAATGGACCAGTCCTCACTGATGAGAGGAGGAGACCTGTCCCCAGCTCATAAATGGACCAGTCCTCACTGATGAGAGGAGACCTGTCCCCAGCTCATAAATGGGCCAGTCCTCACTGATGAGAGCAGGAGACCTGTCCCCAGCTCATAAATGGACCAGTCCTCACTGATGAGAGGAGGAGACCAGTCCCCAGCTCATAAATGGACCAGTCCTCACTGAGGAGAGGAGGAGACCTGTCCTCAGCTCATAAATGGACCAGTCCTCACTGAGGAGAGCAGACCTGTCCCCAGCTCATAAATAGACCAGTCCTGACTGATGAGAGGAGGAGACCTGTCCTCAGCTCATAAATGGACCAGTCCTCACTGAGGAGAGCAGACCTGTCCCCAGCTCATAAATGGACCAGTCATCACTGAGGAGAGGAGACCTGTCCCCAGCTCATAAATGGACCAGTCCTCACTGAGGAGAGGAGGAGACTTGTCAGAGTCAGGGGTTAAATAAGCTTCACAATGTTTTTGTGGTCTATGTCCTGGTGGTCCTGGTGTTCCTGGTACATGTATTTTTTCAGCTGAGGAGTCTGTTGATAATTAGCTGTAATTCAGGTATATTACAGCAAGACAAACCAAAACACGGCCAGAGTGTAGGATCAGAACCACCAGCACAGCTGGTCCTGATTAAACCCGTCAACAAGTAAGCTTTAATTTATCATGCTTAGAAACATACATGTCAGTATGCACACACAGGGGTGGCACAATTGTGTTGTGCGATGAAAAGAAACAACTTTGTTACACTATAAAAGCTGCAGCTTCACCCACCAACCTCGAGTGAAACCCCAACTGACAGGGATAATAAATTTCGATTGCTGTTATGCAGAAACTGCTTGAGAAGCTGCCTTGGTTTAATCAATCATGCAGCATGGGTACCACACACAGTGCCAAGAACATTTACAGACAAAACACAGTATTAAGATTTTCTAATAATGGAAATGAAGAAATGTTTGATATTTTCAGTCTCCTTACACTCCCCATTAGAAAGGCAGTACACGACTAGGAAGGAACCCCTGAAAGATGGCATGGGCGTCTCAACTTTTAGCTCTTATCCAGGAGAGAAGAAAGTCACTTTCTGTTACTGCTATTTTTATTGTTGCTAATGCTGATGTTGTTGTCATGGCACACCTCTTAATCACTGAATTTAATTTCATTCTGCCCCATTGACACAGGTGTGTAAAGTCAAGCACGTAGCCAAGCAGTCTTTACAAACGCAGTCTGTCTTTACAAACACAGTCTGTCTTTACAAACGCAGTCAGTCTTTACAAACACAGTCTGTCTTTACAAACATAGTCAGTCTTTACAAATGCAGTCTGACTTTACAAATGCAGTCTGTCTTTACACAGTCTGTCTTTACACAGTCTGTCTTTACACAGTCTGTCTTAACAAACGCAGTCTGTCTTTACAAACAGTCTGTCTTTTCAAACGCAGTCTGCCATTGTGAACATTTGTGAGAGATTGGGTCATTCTACAAAGCTCACTGGATTCAAGCATGATCCTGTAATAGGATATATTAATAGGATGTATATCCTATATATGTGTAATAGGATGTAATAGTGTGTAATAGGATGTAATAGTGTGTAATAGGATGTAACAGTGTAATAGGATGTAACAGTGTGTAATAGGATGTAATAGTGTGTAATAGGATGTAACAGTGTGTAATAGGATGTAATAGTGTGTAATAGGATGTAACAGTGTGTAATAGGATGTAACAGTGTGTAGTAGGATGTAATAGTGTGTAATAGGATGTAACAGTGTAATAGGATGTAACAGTGTGTAATAGAATGTAATAGTGTGTAATAGGATGTAACAGTGTGTAATAGGATGTAATAGTGTGTAATAGAATGTAATAGTGTGTAATAGGATGTAACAGTGTGTAATAGGATGTAACAGTGTAATAGGATGTAACAGTGTGTAATAGGATGTAACAGTGTGTAATAGGATGTAACAGTGTAATAGAATGTAATAGTGTGTGATAGAATGTAATAGTGTGTAATAGGATGTAACAGTGTGTAATAGGATGTAATAGTGTGTAATAGGATGTAACAGTGTGTAATAGGATGTAACAGTGTGTAATAGAATGTAATAGTGTGTAGTAGGATGTAATAGTGTGTAATAGGATGTAACAGTGTAATAGGATGTAACAGTGTGTAATAGGATGTAACAGTGTGTAATAGAATGTAATAGTGTGTAATAGGATGTAACAGTGTGTAATAGGATGTAACAGTGTGTAATAGAATGTAATAGTGTGTAATAGGATGTAACAGTGTGTAATAGGATGTAATAGTGTGTAATAGGATGTAACAGTGTGTAGTAGTATGTAATAGTGTGTAATAGGATGTAATAGTGTGTAATAGGATGTAACAGTGTAATAGGATGTAACAGTGTGTAATAGGATGTAATAGTGTGTAATAGGATGTAACAGTGTGTAATAGGATGTAATAGTGTGTAATAGGATGTAACAGTGTGTAATAGGATGTAATAGTGTGTAATAGGATGTAACAGTGTAATAGGATGTAACAGTGTGTAATAGGATGTAACAGTGTGTAATAGGATGTAATAGTGTGTAATAGGATGTAACAGTGTGTAATAGGATGTAACAGTGTGTAATAGGATGTAATAGTGTGTAATAGGATGTAACAGTGTAATAGGATGTAACAGTGTGTAATAGGATGTAATAGTGTGTAATAGGATGTAACAGTGTGTAATAGGATGTAATAGTGTGTAATAGGATGTAATAGTGGTCGTTGAGTGTTGAGGCACGCGGAGCATAAAGGTCTATAACTACAGACGTCCAAACCTTCTCTGACATGTGATGTTAATACATTAGCACAAACACAGCTTGCATGGCCGAGCAGCTGCACAATGTTGTTGCGTGGAGTGGTGTGGCCACACTGGGAGAAGGCAGGGAGAGGCGGTCTAATGGATGAATATGCAAAAATTACCGTTCACCTGGCAACTGCCAAACCCAGACTCATCCATCAGAGTACCAGACGGAGAAGCATGCATTCGTCACTTCAAAGGACACGCCTCCACGGCTCTAGAGTCCAGTGATGGTGTGTTTTACACCTCTGAATCAAACACTTTGCATTGCACTTGGTGATGTATGGTTTGAATGCAACAGCTCGACCATGTGTTTCTATACCACACCCCTACAAAGGTGTCCTGTGTTTCTATACCACGCTCCTACACAGGTGTCCTGCATTTCTATACCACACCCCTACAAAGGTGTCCTGCGTTTCTATACCACACCCCTACAAAGGTGTCCTGTGTTTCTTTACCACGCTCCTACAAAGGTGTCCTGCGTTTCTATACCACACCCCTACAAAGGTGTCCTGTGTTTCTTTACCACGCCCCTACAAAGGTGTCCTGTGTTTCTATACCACGCTCCTACAAAGGTGTCCTGCGTTTCTATACCACACCCCTACAAAGGTGTCCTGTGTTTCTATACCACGCACCTACAAAGGTGTCCTGTGTTTCTATACCACACCCCTACAAAGGTGTCCTGTGTTTCTATACCACGCCCCTACAAAGGTGTCCTGTGTTTCTATACCACGCTCCTACAAAGGTGTCCTGCGTTTCTATACCACACCCCTACAAAGGTGTCCTGTGTTTCTATACCACACCACTACAAATGTGTCCTGTGTTTTCAAAAATCACCACTCACTCCTGCATCCTCCAAACTCTGTACATGCACTTCAGACAAACCAGTGTAACATTTCTCCATTTGCTATTCCTGATAACAAGGAATTGGTTTTTGTCTTCGTTTAGTTGCAGAGAAACATAATTTGCAGTAGTAGATGTCTTCAACACAATCAAACATATAAGTGATAGATCTGTGAGGGTGAGAAGCAAAGGACATGTAGAATTATCATCTGCACACTGATGGAAGGCAATGTTGTATTCATAATTATCCTGTATAATGGAATCATGCATACATTAAACAGAGGTGGTCCCAGGATTTCACCTCCAGGGACTGCACACAATACAAAGCAAGATGCTTTGATGTTCAATTTCCACATGTAACAGTATTCATGACTGTTCAGGTAAAATTGGAACCAATTTAGAACAGAGCTGCAGGGACCAAATTATTTCTACAGCCAATGAAGTAGCATCTTGTGGTGAGCTGTATCAAATATGATGCTAAAAGAAGCAGTGTAGAAGGGCTACCTGCAACTTGATTCACTCTAAGATCATAAAGAACTTTACGAAAGTGATGTACTGTGTTATGAGCCCAAAAGCCAGATTGAAATAGAAGCCACTATTTCAATGAGTATATCTAAGAATTTGAAATGAATCTATATGTATTATGCATGAGTTACATGCACCAGTCCAAAATATTAACATAATTTTGTATTTTATGTCAGTAGGCGATGGCCTATGAGTGCATAAATTGAACATGGGGGTATCCACGTGTTACTGCACTGCCAAAGAAAAAGGTCAGAAACTGATCCACTGTAGAGATGTTTGACTTCATTGTGTTGACCTCATAAGGTCAGACAAAGAAAAGCTACTTTCTCACGAGTTCAGAGTCTTCAACAGAGTCTTCTAACATTCTGAGGATGGAAAGATGAAGCAGGAGCCACAGCTGTCCTGTGGTCTTTCAGTATGTAAAGGTCTGAACTACGAGTTTCAGACACCATTCAATACGATAATTAAAATAAACATAATACACAAACATATTGCAAAGGGAGGCCATGAAGACGATAGCAGCACATGTTGCTGGCCACAGTTGGAGAGACAGGTGCATACAGTGAGACAGAGTTATGGGACCATCCAGTGTCTTAAGGGCTTTAGATGGAAATCAGAAGCATAGCATGACAGGAGCTGATGGAAGGATGATGAAGGTCAGGACAGCCGTCCTGGATCTCACTGACATGTATTGTCCTTCCCCAGGGCCCCAATACATCCCCCGACACACCACAGTAATCTGACAGATAAATGTGTGTGTGTGTGTGTGTGTGTGTGTGTGTGTGTGTGTGTGTGTGTGTGTGTGTGTGTGTGTGTGGTGTTTCTCACTGCAGAAATGCTGCATCTGCAGGCCTGATGGCACCCCAGAAGAGGGACAGAATGGGAGATATTATGGGGACCGGCCGCTACACTCGTGCATTTCCTGTTACATCTTAGTCTTGATTGATTTCTAATCCCTTATTTCCATTGACTGACCATTGAAATTAGTAAAAGATTTTCTCTGACAATAATGATGAATCCGAATCCGGTAGCATCTGACAGTGTTTGTTTTGGTGGATTCTGGGGAAAGCAACTTGCAATTTTATTAATCTATTTGAGTGAGGTCTTCCATCAGATTGAGGGCATGTGTCACTCTTGATAGGGCTTTTGATGTGTAGCACAATCAGTTATAGAGACAGCAAGCGAGGCTGAATAAATGTTATTAGTATTCTATGGAAACCAAGCAGCCCATGAAGAAGTCTGAAGGTGAAAAAAATTGTCCTGTTCTGATCTCCGGTTGCCCTGGTTACCAGTTGGGCCTGGGTTTTCTGATTACTACGCTGCTTCCTCCTGTCAGTTTCTCATTACACCGCAGTCACTACGTGACACTCAGCCAGACTTTTAATGAAGTGTGGACAGGGAGTCTCGAGAATGCTCCAGTACTGAAGCTTCTCGTCGCCCTGATAAAAACAGGATGGTATTTAACCGAACTGTTCCTTTCAACTCTTAAACTTCACTAGCATGTGCAATGCCACCCAATTTGTGTGGGGGTGATTCTGAGAAACTCTGAAGCAGCTCTTCACAGATACACAGAGAGAAAATGGAACCTGAAATACATTTTGAATTTATGTGAAGGGCAGAGAGAGAATATAGTGTAGTTTTTAAATGTTTTTTTTTTCATTTTTATTTTGGCCAGTCAAATAGTCAAACATTTTGGTAACATTATACGATGCCTTAAGGAATCCTATTACAAATGTTTAGCTCACACATCTCTTTGTGGTGTGTCGAGGAGGCAGGCATGACGAAGAAAATGCGGTGAAACGTAGACGTTCTATTTCAACAAAGAGTGAAGTTCTGCGCGGTAGCGTAAGCAGACATACAAGCGAACTCACACAGGCACAAACTTTAAACAAAGACGAACACGTGACATTGTGTGAACGCACATTAAATAGGTGAAGAACACATTCCCCAGTGATCACGAGACAAGGCACAGGTGAGAACAACGAACGCTCACAAACGACCCGCACCCACAGAACTACAAACATGGACATAACTGCACGCAGACGACGTAACGACACGCCCACAAGGAGGGGTCCGGGGCTGAACTGTGACACTCTTCAGTCAGTTGTTCTCTGTTACCAACAATATTTACCTGAAGCACATCTGTCAAGTGAATTATATTCCAGAGATTAGCAGTGCAAAGCATTCATATTTACGCTTTCAACGATTAAAAGGTAGTTTAAGTAGGATTGTTAATTAACTATATCTTTCCTCTGTAAGATTACTAAATAAACCTGACATGATGAACTATACATAATTCATGCATCTCTAACAGAAAATGTGTCATTTAATAGCACAATTCAGAAACAATGTCTTCACACGCAGACTGAAGCCTGTTCCTATTATCTATTTGTGGGGTATTTTAATGATCACTAATCCTGCACTTGTGGAAATACTGCACTACTACTGACTAATTCAACTCTTTTAGCACATTCTTTTACACCTATTGTTTGACATTGTTCAATTTTTTTTTGTCTTTTCGGGTATCAACATTGATTTCTGTATCTAGCAGTGTCCTAGTTCAATCGTGTCTTTGACTCTATCCTACTGTACTGGCTAGAATACGTTACATGAGAAGATGCCCAAGAACATTTTTAAGTCACTTTGAACAGCAGTATCTACTCAATGTGATGAATGGAAATGTCATGATAAAAAGGATAAAAAGGTTGTTTTCTAACCTAAATACCTTTTTTTTAACCAGACACATGACAGTATAACTACAATAAACACAACCCACTCTTTAAAATAAAGCACTTTAAATTCAACATCATCAAACATTTGATCTGTGTATGTTGAGAGAAGTTTGGAACACACGCAGATAAAATGCAGATGACCGTTTGATTGTAAGATAAACTTGTAAAAACATTTAACCCTTGGCTTTTTTCTTATACTCCATAATTCAACCCTCCAACTTGACCCTGAAACCCAGAGGCTGCTGCCAGAAGCAGAAATTCACGATGCTGTTACTACAGACGACTGTACTTTGCCCCTTAACCCTGATGAGATCCAGGCGTGGTCTACATTCTTGGGGTCCAGCTGGGTGTGGGGGACCCATTGCAATTTTTGTTAAAATAATCAGCAGATTCAGCCCAATTGCAAGTAAAATAAACAATACATATGTTAAATTAGTTTGCTCTCTTATTTATTTATTAGTTACTTTTTTATTAAAATGTAACACAATAAGGAAATCAATCATAAATCATGCTGGCTGACAGGCTGGTCCTATGGCTAGCTGCTCACGGGCTGGTGCTAACGGAGCTGGCTGCTGCTCATCCTCCTTTTCATTATCAGTATCAGACTCTGATATTTCAGAAATGTGATCCTGAAATTTCCTCTTCTGAATCATCATCAAAATCCTCTGTCTCTTCCAATATCAGCTGGAAGGCAGTCTGAACTGAGAATCGCTTTGCCATCTTTTATAGCATTTTTAGCATTTTTAGCATCATGTCCCCATGATTGGGTGAAACACACACAAACACACATACACACACACACACACACACATACACACACATACATACACACACATACAGGTCCAGAGAGGAGGGAGGGATAATGAGGGCTGAGAGAAAAGATGCTTCTTTCAGATCTCACCCCTTTGTCTCTATAGAGATTCTTCGTCCACTGTCTGACAATATGCAATCAACCCCTGATGTGACAACCATCAAAAGTGTTGATGGTTGCCCACCCTTGCATGCCAAACACCTCTGTCCTTTGTTTGTATATCCTTTAAAGTCATACAGACGACTATCAACTACCCAACCCAATGTTGATTGCCCACTTTGACTAGCCCAGGGCCCAGTGGACCCTGGACCCTGTATGTAATACAAATGTGAAGGGGGGGGTACGGGGGGGTGGTCATTGAAAATATTTTCTGACTTATGTTGCTCACGGAAAATGAGCCAAGGACCAATGAATCTCAGTTTGAAAAAAAAAAAATTGTAGAATTTTTTTAAGCTGATTTTTTCAAAATGGGTCCCACAGACCCTTGGACCATATAAGGGTTAAAAAAGCCATCGAATGAGTTATAAGTAGTCTGAGAACAACTGATTATGCTGCATTTGTTAAAGATGGTTAGTTACCCATTTCAGTTCTGACAACCCCTAAAGAGCCTCTCCCTCCGTTTTTCTTGCCCATTAGGCACCTACTGATCCATTTAAGTTGTTTAGAAGAAGGAGTCTTAGACTATTTGGTAAATAAGAGACATTAATTTAGCTGTATATAGGAGATCCATTCAATCATTTCAGATCCTTAACAGAGCTAACCATTAGAAACACAGTCTAATTTGTTTTGTATTCATGTAATGAATGTTTAAGTTACTAGCAGTTTGCAACAAACAAAAAAACAAACAAACAAATAAAAAAACATTTATTGCCCTCTCTGAAATTCCCTTGAAGCCTGCAACGTCCTGTGACATGGGGTTGGATTGGGCTGGATGCAAACAGGGGCGGAGCAAGGGGTGTGGCTTATAACTGGACTGGTAAAATCAATGGCTCTGTTACTACATACTGTATACTGCATACTGCACTCAGTATATACTGGATACTGAATACTAGTATTGTAGTATAGTAGTATTGTGTAGTATTGAGTGCCACTAAGGGCTTTGAAGAGGACTTATTTAATACAAAACTCACATTCTACAGAGGCCTTCTCCTGAGTACTCTCATGGGCTTACCTGGCTCAGTGCATGCCCGGGTCCAACAGCAGCTCCACCCACCACAAGGGTGGTGCATCACTGGAGATGGAGGTTATTCCTGTCTGGCTTCACCCATCTGCCTCATGACTCCATTTAGAGAGCCAGTACAGAAAGCAGTGCAGGCCAGGTACAACCGACACCTGTCCAAGGTCAGGTCTGTGGAGAGGTCTGTGGTGGAGAGGTCTGTGGTGGAGAGGTCTGTGGTGGAGAGGTCTGTAGTGGAGAGGTCTGTGGTGGAGAGGTCTGTGGTGGAGAGGTCTGTGGTGGAGAGGTCTGTGGTGGAGAGGTCTGTAGTGGAGAGGTCTGTGGTGGAGAGGTCTGTGGTGGAGAGGTCTGTGGTGGAGAGGTCTGTGGTGGAGAGGTCTGTGGTGGAGAGGTCTGTAGTGGAGAGGTCTGTGGTGGAGAGGTCTGTGGTGGAGAGGTCTGTGGTGGAGAGGTCTGTGGTGGAGAGGTCTGTGGTGGAGAGGTCTGTGGTGGAGAGGTCTGTGGTGGAGAGGTCTGTGGTGGAGAGGTCTGTGGTGGAGAGGTCTGTAGTGGAGAGGTCTGTGGTGGAGAGGTCTGTGGTGGAGAGGTCTGTGGTGGAGAGGTCTGTGGTGGAGAGGTCTGTGGTGGAGAGGTCTGTGGTGGAGAGGTCTGTGGTGGAGAGGGCATCTGGGATGATGAGGGCCTGATAGCGATCAATCTTTTTAAAGGCTCTTGAGGTGAGAAGGGGTTTTTACAGTAAATCATAATTTAAGCACTTAAAATTACAAAATATTGTAAATTTTAATATATTTTAATATTTTAAATTTAAAATATTGAGTAATAAAATCATACCTTGCTCTCAACCTTTGCACCAGTGGTAATCATATGTTGTGCGTTCTTCACAAACAATGACCTCGTGGAGCCAGCAGTGGATGAGTTTGGAGATGCAGAAGAAGAAGATGGAGAGATGCAGATCAGCCAGAGGCAGCAGCTGTACTGGCTGCTGCTCTATCTGCTCCTGAAACATGACACTGGTGAGGACTGGCACCATTATCCTTTTACTGTGTTAAACTGGTGAGGACTGGCACCATTATACCTTTACTGTGTTAAACTGGTGAGGACTGGCACCATTATCCTTTTACTGTGTTAAACTGGTGAGGACTGGCACCATTATCCTTTTACTGTGTTAAACTGGTGAGGACTGGCCCCATTATCCTTTTACTGTGTTAAACTGGTGAGGACTGGCACCATTATCCTTTTACTGTGTTAAACTGGTGAGGACTGGCCCCATTATCCTTTTACTGTGTTAAACTGGTGAGGACTGGCACCATTATCCTTTACTGTGTTAAACTGGTGAGGACTGGCACCATTATACCTTTACTGTGTTAAACTGGTGAGGACTGGCACCATTATCCTTTTACTGTGTTAAACTGGTGAGGACTGGCCCCATTATCCTTTTACTGTGTTACATCCCTTATTCATCTTACAATATGTCCTCTCCTCATGGAGTGACACAGACTAATTCAAACTAATTAGAAGGTTTTCTATTATTAGTCCTTATTCTCTGTGCTAACCCCTGTCTTTGGGGACTTCAACTCCTACATGTAGCAATAATCCAAAATTAAATGAAAAATAATATCAAAATCAGAATCACCTTTATTATCATTATAATTTGCATTACAATGAAATTTGATTCTACTCCAAGGTGTTGTTGGGACAAATAAATACACACAATGAAATAAATGTAAATGTAAATGTAAAGCTGCTTTGTGACAACAACTGTTGTAAAAAGCGCTATATAAATAAAATTTGATGGATTTGATTGATTGGTTTTTTTTAATGTTCAGTGGCAGGATGTTGGCAGAGCACCACCCGGACAGCCTGTTTATCTCGTCCCTGTAACCCGACTCATCTCCCCCTGAGATGAGCCCGACCACGGTGGTGTCGTCTGCAAACTTTATGATGGTGTTAGAAAGATGGTCGGGGAGCAGTCGTAGGTGTAGAGGGTGAACAGGAGAGGGCTCAGTACATAGCCTTGGGGGGAGCCAGTGCTGAGTGAGATGGTGGAGGAGAGGTGGGGGCCTAATTTCACAGACTGTGGGCGGTCTGTGAGAAAATTCTGTATCCACTGGCAGATGGGGGTGGAGATACCCAGAGCCGTGAGTTTGTGGACCAGAATCTTTGGGATGATGTGTTAAATGCTGAGCTGAAGTCCAGGAAGAGCATTCTCACATAGCTCCCCCTATGCTCCAGGTGACTCAGCGCAGTGTGGAGCGTGATGTTTATGGCATCCTCTGTGGAGCGTTTTGCCTTATAGATGAACTGATGAGGGTCCAGGTTGGGAGGTAGACAGACTCTCAGGTGTTTAGAGACCAGTCTTTCAAAGCACTTCATGATTACTGGTGTAAGTGCAACAGGCCTATAGTCATTTATGCTCTCCACCTCGGTCTTTTTCGGGACTGGTATGATGGAATGATGGCCTGTGACAGGGACATGTTGAATATGCAGGTGAAGACCCCCACCAGTTGGTCGGCACACGCTTTTAGCACCTTTCCAGGTACATCGTCGGGGCAAGCTGCCTTCCTGGGATTTAATAATGCACATGTAAACAACGATAGATTTTTACATCTCTCGTTTTTTTTTATAAGTTAGTGGGACATTAATACATAAGTATTCAGTAAGTAGCCTATGTACATTAATCCAAAGTGAACACATATCCATATGTGTTGCTAACACCATGTTCAATAGGCTACATGGAGTCAGTGGAAAATTTGGTTTTAAACACACTAACCCTAAAATATAAAAAAACATATACTGACAGTAATCTTACCTTGTATTTTTGCTTTAGATTTCCCCATTTTCTTTTAACTTTAATGGGGTCAATTTTGCCGTGTAGTCCGTAAATTCTTTCCAACTCTGAAAAAAGATGAATGAAACTAAACACATTGCTTATGTATTGCATTTAGTTTGTTTAAGTATTGGAAAAAATGCAGATTAGATGGCCTGTATTTGCGAGCGATTCAGAACCTGGATCTAACTTACTAAAGTTAACTTACTAAAGGCCTTTTGGGCAGAGATGCGTTTCTATGCAAAATAACGATTATTAGCTAGCTGTTTAGTGGATTTTCTCATTTTAAAACAGTGAGCAGATTTTTATGAAAAAATACAGGAAAGATTAATATTAGTTACTGTTGCCGAACACGGTGAACAGGTGAACAGGTGTGCGTGGTGAGACTTGTGGGACACACCCCGGGTGTTTAACATGTTGGGCCTTACCAATGGGTGCACGTTTATGTCATTGTTTATTTACTCCACCAAATTTCAGAGTCAAATCTTTTACTTTGTACTCCACTACATTATGTGAATTCGGTTGTTCCTTCAGTCTTCATGTGTTCATTAAAAAAGTAACAACACATAAGACATGTGGAGCACGCGCACTGAGCGCTTTAAAGTTTTACCGTGTAACTAAGATACATCCAAGCTATGGTGCAGATGCGTCTGTCTTTTTCGTTGTGGTCGCAGAGAACTGTTGATAACCGAAGGCTTCAAAGGACACCTACATCAGGTGTGTCCTACCAATGAAGAGCGCACTGTAGGCTGTAGACCGTGGAGCCCCATGAGCCGAGGCAGACACGACGGGGCGACCACGTGGGAGGAGTCTAGGCAAATGTAATCATGCATGCAACTGTTATAGAAGTAAACTGTAAGCTGTTTGCATGCATCAAATTTATATCACAGATTTTTTTAAAAGTTGTGCCTTTGTATAAAAATATATGAAACAGTAATTAATACTTGACTTAACGCTTGACTGAAAAAGAGTTGTCAGTCCCGCTATAAACATAAATGTCCATAACTAATATTTCCTGTATACCAATTATCAAGACATTATTGTATAATTTATGCAATTATAAAATATGTGCACACCATTCCATTTGATTAGAAAAGAGAAACATATCCATGTGGATTCAAACGCCATCCACGCCTCAAAAGCCGCACCCACAATTATTCACGTCAACACAGTAATATCGTTTTCATATGCTATGTCTAGCACCATTATTATGGAAACGGAAGCAGGACAAACAACATGGGCTAGGTCTGTCAGAAGCTATTCGTTTGACAGCATTTTAATTTTCCATAACGGCAAAGTAATGAAGACGAAGTACCAGGAAACTCACGAAGGATTACCAGCAAAAAAGATGGAGAAGAAATGAAAGCCATTTATTTCTGATGGCTGTTTTAAGTAAGTTCTGGTGGCATTTAGAATCACGTGTTTATAAAGCTGCAAAAACAAATAACCATGTAGTAATTTTATGATGCTTTATTTGAATAAATAAATCTTCAATAGGGTTATACCTATTGGACATGCTATGCAGCGATCCTTCCTAATATAGCCATGAGCTGCTGAAGAATACAGCATGAAGCAGGATGAAGCAGACCTCCCATTAACTGAGAGAAAACCTTGCCCAAAAGATATCAACTGTTTACTTAACAACTCACTTGAGGTTTGTGAATTGCGCTGTAATTTACTATAGCTCCACAATATATTTGAGGTTAATAGCATCTTAAATCTGAATGAAACTTTATATCCCAGATGCAGCGCAGCTGAGCTGAGTTTAAATTTGTTTTGTATAAGTGGGCCACGCACACCTCTTCTGCCACGTGTTCTGTTTGCTGATTACCGCCGCCCGTCTAAAGCAGAATTCTGCTGCAGCTGGTGCTGACGTCCCCAGAATCCGCCCCATTCTCGGGATGTCAGCACCAGCTGGCGGGAGGGGAAGAAGAGAGGGACGTCAACTCACCTGGTGAAAGGCCCTCACCTGGTGAAAGGCCCTCACCTGGTGAAAGGCCCTCACCTGGTGAAAGGCCCTCACCTGGTGAAAGGCCCTCACCTGGTGGGTGGATTTTTCAGACTTCAGGAAGTGTTTCGCTAATGGCACTGCAGGCCACCCGACACCTTCTCCCTCACGCCTACTTTACTGTCACCATGTCCGCCAGTGTGCAGACCAAAGGCTGTGGCTATCGGGGGAGTAAAACTATTGTCAGACGATCAATTGACCAATGTCACGATGTCACAGGAGTTCTGACGGTTGCTCAGTGTCCAGACTTAAGCGGAGAAATCGATGCCTGAACACTCACAGGTGTAGCGATGAGGAACAGTACTATGAGAAACTGCAGAAGATCATTCTGGCCACAATGCGTGCTCATTTATACATTATTTAAATGTCTCCTACGCAGAAACAACCCAACAGTCATTTGTTTCCTTCCAGCCCATGTGGCTTCTGCTCAGAATGAGGCACACTTCATTTTTGCCATGTAAATATTTCAGTGGGTCCTTTCTGAGTGATCAGTGTAAAGAGTTTACTCCAACAGAACTAAAGCCAGTTGTCGGTTCACACGCAGGTACATGAATCAACACTGTTGCTTCATTCATACACCTGTTTACAGGCACCAGAGCTCAACCTTTCGCACGCCATCACTCACGGCAACCTTCCCCGCATCACCGCTCTGCACGCCGGAAGGTCGAACTATCCAGAAAACATGCTCAGACTCCTTCGACTCAAACCAGTGCCCAGTCACCCAGGTCTCTGCCATCTTGGCTCAGCAGCAAACAGGAAGTACACGTGTAGCCCAAATCGGCTCCTGCGGTCACCTGGCAACTGTTGTTCTGTATCTGCAGCGCTGGAGAAGCAGATGGAGCAGTCCCACCATGACGAGCTCCAACGCTCCCGAGCTCCAACGCTCCCGTCTGGCACTAGCACGCACGCTGTCGTTAGCACTCGTTACGGCGCTGGCATATGCGGAAAGCGCCTAATAATAGCCAACGTATTTGATTTGAAAGGCTGTGGCCTGTTGCTCGCGGCCTGACAGAGCACGTCGGCACGGATTAGAGAGTGTTTGCTCTGTGTGATAAGAGGGAGGATCGTGTTATCTGATCAAAATGAAAACTAAAGGAAAAGTAGCAATTATTTATTTTAATTAAAGTACTGAGGTATTAACGTTTTTCCCCTCGTATTGTGAATGAGCCACCTGCCGGAGAAAGAGAGAGGAACGGCGCGGGAAGACGTCACACTTTGATTCTCATTTGGAAGGGAATCGATATGTGTCTGCTTGGGAAACAATGGTGCTGATTAGACAGCCATAGGTCTGAATCATCACTATGAAGAGTGTGCTCTTCATAAATGTCTTGGTGTAAATCCAATCTATTATTACGAGCCACTGTGAATTTTGCCAGTCATTCTGTCTCAGCGACAGGGCTCTCAACTGAATGCCAGTTGTGATATGCCATTAAATATTTAACAGCTTTTTGACAGAATAAA
Organism: Brachyhypopomus gauderio; assembly: GCF_052324685.1. Taxonomy (NCBI): domain Eukaryota; kingdom Metazoa; phylum Chordata; class Actinopteri; order Gymnotiformes; family Hypopomidae; genus Brachyhypopomus; species Brachyhypopomus gauderio. The sequence continues at coordinate 748,550 of NW_027506914.1, read as the reverse complement.
TAGTGTTTACCTTACAATTACTGATTAAGAGAAAGCCAGCTGTGTAAACTATATTTAATCGAGCTTCTATTTTCCAGATCAATTAATTAATTGCTTACATGCTAGAATTGGGAAAGCAATGATCATTCTTCACTGTTTTAGACACCGAATGACGGTTTCACACAGTGAAAGTTGAACAGATTGCTGAATGCCCCTAACCTTAGCTCACTATCAGTGGACATGTTTGGCTTTAGTGGCGGCACAAAGGAAAATGAGTTATCACCGAATACTTCAAGTGGTTTTTGGCGGTTTGTGTCTTTCCTCCATTACGCAGTCCGGTCATATGTGCGGTGACCTACTTAACAGACTGAGACAACAACCTGCACATCAAATATGGAGAGACAGGAAGAGATGGTGAGAGAGAGAGAGAGAGAGAGAGAGAGAGAGAGAATATCCTACACATTCCCAATATCACATAATCACTGAATATTTACTGTCATTTATTGCTGAAGATTTATAACTTTAGGTTCAAAATAAAATGTTGAGTAATACTAATAAAACATTAAGATATTCACCACTTTGTGTTCTTTTATTCAGATATTTTTATTTATTAGTTTAAATATTTAGTCAAAGTGTATAAAGTGTATGGATTAGAGCTGCATTTAAGAACCTTCCTCCAGTATGTCCTCAGTGAAGTACATACCTGATCTTCATAACATCTGTTTATACATGAGTCTTACTGTTTGCTTTCTTGTTTGCCTTCAACCCTCGCGGTGAGGTATTTTCCTCACTGTGGGGTATGTTGCTCACTGTGGGGTCTTTTCCTAATTGTGTCTTTATCGGATTAATTTCCTATTAATATGTTAAACACCCCAGTATTGATTCTGGCCACAAGTCAGGATGGCAAATATTTTTCCGTGTTAAGACACACAGTGATATTTGCTTATTTACAATCTTAATCTCCAACATCTTCATTTTCATGTATTCACTATAGCTAATCCATCCAAGGTAACACAGAGAGGAAAAAAGCTTGAAAATGCTGTTTGTAACACTAATGAGTAAATTGATCCCATCATGTTGAGGGATATCTGAAACATTCTGATGTCTGCACCTCGTGTTGGCAGTAAACCCACTTGCTGAACATCTCACCATCTTTTAGATCTGTGGTAGTTAACAGAGGTGTCAATTCCAGGTTCAGAAAGTAAAAGTCCTCACCAGGATTTTTCTCAAGCTTGCTAGATTTTCTAATTAGTGCAATTCAGGTAACATTAGTGGAATCAACACAATCCAGGAAGCCTGAGCAAAATCCTGGTGAGGACTTTTACTTGTTTCTGAACCTGGAATTGACACCTCTGGTAGTTAAATGTTGCAGTTTTGATTCCTCGTGTTCCTCACCTGAATTACCACAAAGCTAAGAGTCATGCTTTAAGAGCTATAAGCTATATGTCAATCTGACACAAAGTGTGTGTTGTGAACTAGTGTGTGTCAGGAGCGAGTGTGTCTTGAACGAGTGTGTGGCATGAACTAGTGTGTGCTGTGAGTGAGTGTGTGTCGTAAACTAGTGTGTGCTGTGAGTGAGTGTGTGTCGTGAACTAGTGTGTGCTGTGAGTGAGTGTGTGTCGTGAAGTAGTGTGTGCCGTGAGCGAGTTTGTGTCATGAACGAGTGTGTGTCGTGAACTAGTGTGTGTTGTGAGTGAGTGTATGCCATGAACGAGTGTGTGGCGTAAACGAGTGTGTGTCGTGAACTAGTGTGTGTCGTGAGTGAGTGTGTGTCGTGAACTAGTGTGTGCTGTGAGTGAGTGTGTGGTGTGAACGAGTGTGTGTCGTAAGCGAGTGTGTGTCGTGAGCGAGTGTGTGTTGTGAGCGAGTGTGTGTTGTGAGCGAGTGTGTGTCGTGAGCGAGTATGTGTTGTGAGCGAGTGTGTGTCGTGAATGAGTGTATGTCATGAATGAGTGTGTGTCGTGAGCGAGTGTGTTGTGAGCAAGTGTGTGTCGTGAACCAGTGTGTCGTGAGCGTGTGTGTCGTGATCAAGTGTGTGTCATGATCTAGTGTGTGCCATGAGCGAGTGTGTGTCATGAACGAGTGTGTGTCGTGAGTGAGTGTGTGTCGTGAGTGTCTGTCATGAACTAGTGTGTGTTGTGAGCGAGTGTGTGTTGTGAACTAGTGTGTGCCGTGAGTGTCTGTCATGAACTAGTGTGTGCCGTGAGTGAGTGTGTGTCATACATGTATAACATTTATTACACAGAAGGTGCAAAACATGAGGGTTTAAATACTCACATTAATGAGGGGAGCACAAGTGACAGATGAAGCAAGCAAACACACGGCAGATTAACAAGAAGTTGCAGCAGTAACAAAAATACCAGACCACTGCAGACAGGTGAACCAGGGGCCGATCCGTGGTGCACCAGACCACTGCAGACAGGTAAACCAGGGGCCGAGCCGTGGTGCACCAGACCACTGCAGACAGGTAAACCAGGGGCCGAGCCGTGGTGCACCAGACCACTGCAGACAGGTGAACCAGGGGGCGATCCGTGGTGCACCAGACCACTGCAGACAGGTGAACCAGGGGGCCGATCCATGGTGCACCAGACCACTGCAGACAGGTGAACCAGGGGGCCAAGCCGTGGTGCACCAGACCACTGCAGACAGGTGAACCAGGGGGCGATCCGTGGTGCACCAGACCACTGCAGACAGGTGAACCGGGGGCCGATCCGTGGTGCACCAGACCACTGCAGACAGGTGAATCAGGGGGCCGATCCGTGGTGCACCAGACCACTACAGACAGGTGAACCAGGGGGCCGAGCCGTGGTGCACCAGACCACTGCAGACAGATGAACCAGGGGGCCGAGCCGTGGTGCACCAGACCACTGCAGACAGGTGAACCAGGGGCCGATCCGTGGTGCACCAGACCACTGCAGACAGGTGAAACAGGTGATCCGTGACAGAGAAGTACAGTGGAAACTTGTAGGTTCTATTACTTCTGATCCTCCACCACCTGGTACTGTAACTGGAGTTATAAACATGGGAAGATCAATCATCATGTTCTCCTTTTGCAGCGGGGTTTAAATGACCAGTGCTGTAAAAGACGTTTGCATGATGGGTTTTATGCAAAAACTCCTCTGGTTAAAAGATTGCCTTGGTACATTAATTTAAAAGGCAATTATTTTCCGAAATCATGTAGAACATTTAACTCCAGCTGATGGTAATGCTAATACTTTGTAATAGTGCATAATTAATAACAGCTTAGTAATGATCTTGTAGTATGTTATTGATTACTAATAATAGAATAATTGTTTCATAGGCATAAATACATCTGCCAGTTTGAATGATTTTGGCTCCTTGTGCGACTTGGCAGTGTGTGGCGAATGGTGGGGGTTTGGTCGTTTTGCCAGCAGTGTACACCACTGAGCCACAATCAGATGATGAGAAACAGAAATACTTTCTGTTTCCTTTTAGACTTCATAGTTTCTCCTCAAAAAAAACAAAAACCACTTAACCAACTTTTCTTTGTCTGCAGTTTCTGCTGCTCCTCTTTTGTTGCTGCTTCGTTTGAGGCAAGAGCCGTAAACAAGAGCAGCACTACCTCAACCTGAACCTCATTCAATCAGCATCTGAGTTTAAACGTTACCTAGCTACAACCAATTAAAAACATGTTTACTTACATGTACCAGCAAGAATCTTAATGTTTTTGTGATATTTCCAACATACAGGGGCTGGCCACGCAACACCAGAAAGGTTCTAAATTGAGATTTTTTTCTTTAGTGAGTGTAGTTTTATCTCTCATTTATTCAAAGGTTACTTGACATAATAAGGAACACTTTATGGACCATTCTTCTGTCACCCATCTGTGCTGAAGACGTAGAGCACAACCTCCAGCTCACATGAAACAGACATTAGGAACAGAGGTGGGTGAACGCTGTGAATCTTCATCTAGTTAAATCATTATTTAATGTGCAAAATCCAAATACTTTCATGGGTAACTTATTGTCAAGGGCTAGAAAATCTACTGGCGAATGTATTTTTCTTCCAATTAAAGTAAAAACATAAAATATCTTTAAATTACTGTGACACAATTCATTGTTCAGTCCTGAACTGACACTCTGACCAAACACCCTGTGACACACTTATATAATATAAACTAATATATAATATAATATAATATAATATAATATAATATAATATAATATAATATAATCATCTGCTGCTTGATTAACTGAGCTCGTGTAATGAAGAACAGAAACAAGGATGCTTTGGTTGCCATGGCAGTGTTACCTGTGTACATGCCACCATTCTATTTTTTAAAGAAAAGGAAGAGATATAAAAGGTAAAGAGAGGAGTGTCTGCACTGCCTTCCGCATTCAGCGGTGATATAGACGTAATCGGCGCCCCCTCCAGGCAGGTGCGGGGCCAGTGTTCGTCAGAGATACAGGCTTCCTGGTGTCCTGCACACATTCTGAACAATGACTGTGCGTCCAGGCACCCGGGGGACCCACAAAGTGTGCGACTCTCAAATGTGAAAACAACCTGGTTGCTTCTGTGGAAGAAATAAGATCCTGTTAGGTGTGATTCAGAGAGGGTGTGTGACGGGTTGAGTCTTCCCTCCACGCCCAGTCAGGCTTACGGGGATCAACTCTGAACGAGTCAAAATGGTTTGTTATGCTTTTAAACCGTTACAACTTTTCCACACCTTTGGCTATTCCTCTGTGAATGAAGACATCCTTTATGAGGATGTGAAAAACTCAAGGGTGGGGGAGAGACGATACAGGGGGTTAGGAAGGAGACTGACAGACCTTCAATGTCGGCTACTGAAAGGCAGCAAACAGGGGCTTTTATTTCTTTCTGTCTTTCTTAGTTCTTTCTGTCTTTCTTAGTCTTTTCTGGTGCAGGTTGATGACTTTGTACAGATTTCTGACCCCAAGACAACAGGAGTAAATACACAGGGCCCCGGTGAGACTACGTAGACAAATGAGGCAGGGATACTATAAAGGATTCAGGTAACTGCAGTGTGTAGCGGTTTCTGTGGTTAATACAAGCTACACTATTCAGGCTCTGTAGTCATGCAGATGAAAAGCAGGTTCAGAGGTCATGCCACACAGAATTATGGGATTGGCCCTGAGTGTCATGGTTGACCTTACATGCTGTACCAAAGATCCACAAGTCCCAGAGTTAAGACAACATTGCCTTTCTGTCAGTGCACAGCCACACAGACGCTCCTAGGGTTAGCTCCTAGCATTAGCTCCTAGCATTAGCTCCTAGCGTTAGCTTCTAGGGTTAGCTCCTAGAAGCTATTTCCAACACAACAGTGTCGCTCTTAGTTCCAGTGCTACCCTTAGTTTTTTGTCGGTGTGTGAAGTGTGCTGCCAATTAAACAAGATTGGTAATCACCCCTGTTCATTTGAGAGGAAGTAAAATGATATGCACTTGTATTACAAGTGAATTAAATTCAGTGGGGAGAAATATAAACACATGGGTGTTATGTAACACCTCTAAAGGTGTCAGCAAGTTGATGTGATGAGAATGATTAGGAATTCTCTCTCCCCCTCTCTCTCTCCCTCTCTCTATTCCTCTTTCTCTCCCTCTCCCGCTCTCTCTCCCCCCTTTCTCTTTCTTTCCCGCTCTCTCCCCCTCTCCCTCCCTTGCTCTTTCTCCCCCTTTCTGCCTCTCTCGCTCTCTCCCTCTCTCTCCCCCTCTCTCCCTCCCTCACTCTCTCCCCTTGCTCTGTCCCCCTCTCCCTCTCTCTCCCTCTTTCTCCCCCTCTCTCTCTCCCTCTCTCTCTCCCTCTCTCTCTTTTTCAGAATAATTGTGTGACCTTTTCATCCGTGATGTCTTTGAAAGGACAGCTGCCTGGCCCCAAATCACATGGCGAGGTGAGCAATAGTGGCTGACACCAGGGCTTTGAACACCCCCGGAGGTGCGGGTACTCAGGCCAAACCAAAATGCTGTGGTTACACCTGCTGTCAAGCCAAATGCCGCACAGTCTGCCCATTACACTGCTGCTAATACTTAAGCAGGCCTGGTCCTGCTAGACCTGGTCCTGCTAGACCTGGTCCTGCTAGTCCTGGTCCTAGACCTGGTCCTGCTAGTCCTGGTCCTGCTAGTCCTGGTCCTGCTTCACACACACACTCCCACCCTAGCAGAAGAACCACCATGTGGCATTTGGCTTCCGGTCAGCCCACACACAGTACGGCTTGGGCAATGGGCAAAGTGTGGTGGTAATGGGCCGCCAGACATTTTAAACAGCTTCTAAAAAATGTGCAAGAGTTCAAGCAGTGTTAATTATCATTGACTTGGTGATTTAATCTTTATTCACCATAAATACAGGACAACTGTAATGCATGATTGATATGAATGACATTCAGGTATATGCTTGATAAAATGTTAATGCAATTCATCTAAGAACAAGTATTGAAATGTAATTCATTCCTGAGAGTTCCACGTCAGCAAAATATGCTACCGTTACTATGGATGAATGAAGTTTACATTTTTAACATACACTCTCATTCAGAGGAACTTACAAAAGTTTATTATATGTCTATTCAGAAAAATATACATAACCAGTAAAAACGAGCCCAAAAATACCTTTAATCTCAAATACTTTCAGAACCAGAAGCCAGTGCTCATACTTAAATTGACAAATAAGATACCACGCAATGCTGTAAAATACGAGGTTATTCCAGCGCTACATCTAGACACAGCAGTTCAAGTGCTGTAAAAGCTGCTCGCTTGGTTAAAATGAATAAATGTACATGAGGGGCAGAAATGTGTGTGAGGCTCCACATAAGTGATCCATGCTAGCTTTAATGCATCAGGCGTATCAGGAGCATTAGAGCGTGTTTGGAGTTAAGCATCCTATCACAAACTGATCCCGGATGCTGAGCAAACCTAAAATTTAACCGACACCTTAAGTAAGTCTTTCTCCAAAGAGCTAGAGACATCCAACAGGCATTTTACAAAGGATTGTACTTAACGTATTTCTTCTCTCTCACAGAAAGAAATCTATACACTGCGGCCACACATGAAAAGCCATGTTTTAGTGGCTGACCCAGAGGGCCACTTAGTCCTATTAATGCATTAATACCTGTTTTCCACCATCCTGTTTTTCATGTATCTATTAAGCTCATTAGCATCACTGTTCTGTGCAACATGCACGCTGGTAAATTAAGTGTCTGCAAACAAATCGGTATATCAGTTATCACATTATTCAAACAATATCTGAGGACCTATTAGGAACTCTAATTACAAACGAAACTCCTACAGTTTCAGCCGTTACTGTCAGAGTCTCCTGAATTTTGAGTCCCTCAGTCTTGACAGAAGCTTAACCAGGATGGCCTGTCTTTGCAAGTGTGCTCCTGCATCTGTGAAATTATTCACCAACACATCTGGGATTATTAACCCAGACTTATGGACACCAGGAATATCTAGTCCCTAACAAACTCGACACACAAGCACAAAGTGCTATGAACGTCTTCATCAGTTTGCCCTGCCCTCATTGACTAAACACACCATGCCAGTGAGAACAGAAGGAGAAGAAGGGGTTTCTGGGTAGAGCTATGATTATTTCTGGGTAGAGCTGCAATGGTTTCTGGGTAGAGCGACGATGTTCTGCAGTTCTTCCTGCCTTTCTCGATAATCCTGCCTCAGTCGCTAGCTGTTGCAAACACCGCACAGCTAATACGAGACATCTCTGTGGGATTTGCATTTGCAAATAAACAACACAAGCCGTAAGCCCCTCGTGAAGAAACCAGGGGAAGAAAGAGGTGGTCAGGCCAGGGCATTCACACCGTCACTCGTTTATATTATATCTGCACTTCTCAGTGAAAATGTAATGGACATAAGAATCAACAGGTTTTGATGTACGTTTCTGTCTTAACCACCCTGCAAATTACACAAATGCATAAAAATGTTAAAATGATAGTGCCATAGAACAGCTGTAGTACAACTATCTCTAGTGGCCAATCACAGCTCTGTTCCTGACTAATCCTGCCATTTAACCCCAGGATCTGACCCCCCCTCCAAACCACTGAAGCTTAGCCAGACCACCGAAGATTAAACGTGCGGACGCCCAGGTGAGCGATTCCAGCTGCGGGCCTGATTCTGTCGGCTTCACTGACCAAGCAGAAGGTTCTGTTAGGAGGAGCCAGGAGGAGCCTGTAGTGGTGGAAGAGGAGGAGGCTGGCATCAGTGACCACATGCTCGCTGCTGTCAGTCCATCGGGAGAATAACTTCAATTGTGCTGCAGTGTGTGTAAAGTCTCCTGCATGCTGACTTGTTAATGTCACATGCATTATGAAGCTGACCAAGACCTGATTAAGGTACACTGTCAGCAATTAAGATGATATTAGCACATTGAACACAAATTTATATCAGCCACATACATTATTTAGTGCACAGCCATATTATACAGGCCTTGAAACACTCAATTCAAGCCAAGAAGCATATCTCTCCAGAGCTGAAGACTTGTGAGACAAAGTTAATAGCCCAGCAAAAAGTTAGCCTCATTTCTATTTTAAGTAGCGCTCAATTACTGGTGTGGAAATTAAAGCATTGCTTTGTCAGGCCAGTCAAATAGAAGTCCTAATTTAATCATTTATCTTTAATCAGGGAGCACAGAAGCGGTGTGGGTGGGACTTCGACAAGATATAACATGGGGTGAAGCACAGGGGTCAGGCAGGAGCTGATTACCCACACTCCTCTGCTCCTCACAGTAGCGCCGAGCGAGATGAGAGCAGCTCGCGTGTCACACATCCAGAGCTATTACTGCAGACAGACAGCAGCTACCAAGAGGAGCACCTCCCTCAAACCAAGAAAATACGCCCGGCGTGTCAGACGCAGACATGTGAAATTGCTCTTCGGATGCAGGAGCCGCTGTCCTTCCTGAAATGTCAGTGTTTTCTGAGAAAAACCATGTATTTCTACCTATCAGCATGATCACAGAACACGAGAGCGAGTCAGGAAAGAGAAAGAGACAGAGCAAGAGACAACAAGACTGGAGGGGATGAAGAGAGCGAGAGAGTGAGTCCTTGTTGAAAGCAATAACATCTGGCAACAGGAAAGTAGAATATGGCCATGTTTCTCCTCTCGTAAAGAGCACAAGCTAACAGCTTTCTGAGGTAATTAAGAACCAAAACCTCTCAGGAGGTAACTAAGCAACCACGTTTGCTCTCTGCTGATTATTTTTGTCCCACAGACTGTGGAGAAGTCCAAAAGTTGGATAGTTACTGTAATGACCATGTTTTCACTGTTATACCCCATAGAGAGGACGTTTTATTTTCAATTAGGCAATTCAGGCTAAGGATTCTTCCTAGAGAACACAAGGGTAGTGCGATTAGGATGACGAACACAAGCATTCATTCTCAGATCAACGGCAGTGTCTCACAGAGCAGCAATCCTGGTACTAATGCTGTCTGTCATAATGCTGTCTCTTATAATGCTGCGTCTCATAATGCTGTCTCTCCTAATGCTGTCTCTCATAATGCTGTCTCTCCTAATGCTGTCTCTCATAATGCTGTCTCTTATAATGCTGCGTCTCATAATGCTGTCTCTCCTAATGCTGTCTCTCCTAATGCTGTCTCTCATAATGCTGTCTCTCCTAATGCTGTTTCTCATAATGCTGCCTCTCATAATGTTGTCTCTCCTAATGCTGTCTCTCATAATGCTGTCTCTCCTAATGCTGTTTCTCATAATGCTGTCTCTCATAATGCTGTCTTTCATAATGCTGTCTCTCCTAATGTTGTCTCTCCTAATGCTGTCTCTCATAATGCTGTCTCTCATAATGCTGTCTCTCTTAATGTTGTCTCTCCTAATGCTGTTTCTCATAATGTTGCCTCTCCTAATGTTGTCTCTCCTAATGCTGTCTTTCATAATGCTGTCTCTTATAATGCTGCGTCTCATAATGCTGTCTCTCCTAATGCTGTCTCTCATAATGCTGTCTCTTATAATGCTGCGTCTCATAATGCTGTCTCTCCTAATGCTGTCTCTCATAATGATGTCTCTTATAATGCTGCGTCTCATAATGCTGTTTCTCATAATGTTGTCTCTCATAATGTTGTCTCTCATAATGCTGTCTCTCCTAATGCTGTTTCTCATAATGCTGTCTCTCCTAATGTTGTCTCTCCTAATGCTGTCTCTCATAATGCTGTCTCTCATAATGCTGTCTCTCTTAATGTTGTCTCTCCTAATGCTGTTTCTCATAATGTTGCCTCTCCTAATGTTGTCTCTGCTAATGCTGTCTTTCATAATGCTGTCTCTCCTAATGATGTCTCTCATAATGCTGTCTCTCTTAATGTCTCTCATAATGTTGTCTCTCATAATGATGTCTCTCCTAATGCTGTATCTCCTAATGTCTCTCTTAATGTTGTCTCTCCTAATGCTGTCTCACGTAATGCTGTCTCTCCTAATGTCTCTATTATGTTGTCTCTCATAATGTTGTCTCTCCCAATGTCTCTCATAATGCTGTCTCTCCTAATGTTGTCTCTCATAATGCTGTCTCTCTTAATGTTGTCTTTCATGATGTTGTCTCTTGTAATGCTGTCTCTCATAATGCAGGATCATCTGAGGGTGAAAAACACAATAATTCTGTGTCCCTTGTGGAACCAATAAATCCTGTTTTTCATACATATTTTTTGTACATACACTAGAGGTGAAAATAGCATAATAGAGAATATGAAAAATAAATAAACAAATAAATAAAAACAATGCCGAGAAGATCAGAATTAGTGACACGTGGAGAGGAACAACAGGCTTTGTGTCAGACTGCACGTCAACGTCGTTGTTGCCCTAGTTACAAAAACTCAGTGGTGCGTGTTTGAAAATGTCTTCTAACATAAGCCCATCCATGAAATGCAAAAGGCTGGGGAATTTGAGTTCTCAAATGTTCAGAGTGTTTTGTGTTTTGCAATGTTTTGTCTGTTCACACAAATGTTTATGACATTCTTTTGTTTCACCTATAATTGTCAGTGCTAGTGTTGTGTCTTGTTGTTGTGTACTTCAGATCATATTCATGCATCTATGTTGTTTATCTATAATACCAGGTGATTGATCTTTTATATGAATTTTATCTGAATATGAATCTTTTATGTTGCTGAAATAATACAATTCAAAATCCATAAAAGCAGACAAACTATGGAAATGACAATCACTTTAATAATAATTCAAAAATCATTTAAATAGTAAAACTAAAAAAAAAACATCAATGGTGTATGTGTGTGTGTGTGTGGGGTGTGTGTGTGTGTGTGTGTGTGTGTGTGTGTGTGTGTGTGTGTTGTAATTTGTACAAAATTCAGAAGTGGCAGACCCACACCATGAACAGCAAAACTAATATCACTGTTAGCTAATTACAAGAACAAGCTGTTCTGGAAGCACTTAGCATTTTAATGAAGCTTCTAATCACATCAGTATTGTTCGTATTTATTCTAACCTCTGTAGCCTGTCAAACGTTTCCATTCTGCGAACATTTCCTACGTTAAAAAACACCCTCTATTCCGTGAGTTTTAACCACTGCTACTGTACGATAAAGATGTCATATCACACAGATTTACTCTGTGACACCCCTAGAGGTGTGAAAGAGTGATTCATTTTAATCATTGCATCACGACAAGTGTTTCTTTTCTCAGTATGTGACATGAGACACAAATGTATCAGGGAGTCAGGGAGACCGCACATCACCACCACCACCATCACCATCACCACCAGCACCATCACCACCAGCACCACCACCACCTCCACCATCATCACCAACACCACCACCACCACAACTACCACCATCACCACCACCACCACAATCACCACCAATACCACCAACACCACCACCATAACCACCACCAACACCACCATCACCACCAACACCACCACCACCATCACCACCAACACCACCACCACCACTAACTCCACCATCACCACCACCACCACCATCACCACCACTAACTCCACCACCACCATCACCACCATCATCATCACCACCACCACCACCATCATCACCAACACCACCATCACCACCATCATCACCACCATCACCACCACCATCATCACCAACACCATCACCAACACCACCACCATCACCACCACCACAGCAACACCACCACCTACAATATCACCACCACTACCCCAATCACCACCACCACAACTACCACCATCACCACCACCACCACCATCACCACCAACACCACCATCACCACCACCACCACCATCACCACCAACACCACCATCACCACCACCACCATCACCACCACCACCATCACTACCACCACCACCACTAACTCCACCATCACCACCACCATCACCACCATCATCACCACCACCATCACCACCACCACCATCATCACCAACACCACCATCACCAACATCACCACCACCACCACAGCAACACCAACACCACCACCATCATCACCACCATCACCACCACCACCATCATCACCAACACCACCACCATCACCAACACCATCACCAACACCACCACCATCATCACCACCACCACCACAGCAACACCACCACCACCTGCAACATCACCACCACTACCCCAATCACCACCACCACCACTACCTCCACCATCACCACCTTCACCATCACCACCAGCACCACCACCACCACCATCACCACCATCACCATCATCACCAACACCACCACCACCACCACCACCTACAACATCACCAACACTACCACCATCGCCACCATCAGCACCACTACACCATAACCACCCCCACCACCACTAACATCACCAGCACCACCACCACCAACACCACCACGACCACCACCACCACCACCACCACTACCACCATCATCACCAACACCACCATCACCATCAATACCACCTACACCACCACCACAACTATCAACACCTCCACTACCACCATCATCACCAACACCACCACTATCACCACCACCACCATCACCACCACCACAACTACCACCATCACCACCAATACCACCACCACCACCACAGCACCACCATCATCACCAAGACCACCATCACCAGCACCATCCCGACCTGACAGCCATGCTTCTGAGTCCTGAGTGACCTGCTTTGTGAAATTTGAGAAACAAAAGGTATCATTTTAGATTTAGAAATATCTAAAGTTCAGTGCCATATTTCTCTGCTCCCACCCCGACACAAACACATACACACACACACACACATGCTTATGGCACATTGTGTAACACAATCCATGGTTTTGTGTGTTAGAAATCTCATGGGAAGAGCTATAACATATACTTGTTAGATATTCCTTGTTCTGTTGATTTGCACTTTTCTGCTAGCCTTGTAGCACATTCCGCGTGATGTAGGGTGTATTGCACGCTCCTTGTGATGTAGGGTGTGTAGCACGCTCCTCGTGATGTAGGGTGTGTAGCACGCTCCTCGTGATGTAGGGTGTGTAGCATGTTACTCGTGATGTAGGGTATGTAGCACACTCCTCGTGATGTAGGGTGTATTGCACGCTCCTTGTGATGTATGGTGTGTGGCACGCTCCTCGTGATGTAGGGTGTGTAGCATGTTACTCGTGATGTAGGTTATGTAGCATCTTACTAGTGATGTAGGGTGTGGAGCACGCTCCTCGTGATGTAGGGTGTGTAGCATGTTACTCGTGATGTAGGTTATGTAGCATGTTACTAGTGATGTAGGGTGTGGAGCATGCTCCTCGTGATGTAGGGTGTATTGCACGCTCCTCATGATGTAGGGTGTGTAGCACGCTCCTCGTGATGTAGGTTGTGTAGCACGCTCCTCGTGATGTAGGGTGTGTAGCACGCTCCTCGTGATGTAGGGAGTGTAGCACGTTCCTCGTGATGTAGGGTGTATAGCACGCTCCTCGTGATGTAGGGTGTGTAGCATGTTACTCGTGATGTAGGGTATGTAGCACGCTCCTCGTGATGTAGGGTGTGTAGCACGCTCCTCGTGATGTAGGGTGTGTAGCATGTTACTCGTGATGTAGGGTGTGTAGCATGTTACTCGTGATGTAGGTTATGTAGCATGTTACTAGTGATGTAGGGTGTGGAGCACGCTCCTCGTGATGTAAGGTGTATTGCACGGTCCTCGTGATGTAGGGTGTGTAGCACGCTCCTCGTGATGTAGGGTGTATTGCATGCTCCTCGTGATGTAGGGTGTATTGCACGGTCCTCGTGATGTAAGGTGTGTAGCACGCTCCTCGTGATGTAGGGTGTGTAGCATGTTACTCGTGATGTAGGGTATGTAGCACACTCCTCGTGATGTAGGGTGTATTGCACGCTCCTCATGATGTAGGGTGTGTAGCACGCTCCTCGTGATGTAGGGTGTGTAGCATGTTACTCGTGATGTAGGTTATGTAGCATGTTACTAATGATGTAGGATGTGGAGCATGCTCCTCGTGATGTAGGGTGTATTGCATGGTCCTCGTGATGTAGGGTGTGTAGCACGCTCCTCGTGATGTAGGGTGTATTGCATGCTCCTTATTATGTAGGGTGTGTAGCACGCTCCTCGTGATGTAGGGTGTGTAGCACGCTCCTCGTGATGTAGGGTGTATTGCATGCTCCTCGTGATGTAGGGTGTATTTCACGCTCCTCGTGATATAGGGTGTGTAGCACGCTCCTCGTGATGTAGGGTGTGTAGCATGTTACTCGTTATGTAGGTTATGTAGCATGTTACTAGTGATGTAGGGTGTTGAGCACGCTCCTCATGATGTAGGGTGTGTAGCACGCTCCTCGTGATGGAGGGTGTATTGCATGCTCCTCGTGATGTAGGGTGTGTAGCACGCTCCTCGTGATGTAGGTTGTGTAGCACGCTCCTCGTGATGTAGGGTGTGTAGCATGTTACTCGTGATGTAGGGTATGTAGCACGCTCCTCGTGATGTAGGGTGTTTTGCACGCTCCTCGTGATGTAGGGTGTGTAGCATGCTCCTCGTGATGTAGGGTGTGTAGGATGTTACTCGTGATGTAGGTTATGTAGCATGTTACTAGTGATGTAGGGTGTGGAGCACACTCCTCGTGTTGTAGGGTGTATTGCACGCTCCTTGTGATGTAGGGTGTATTGCACGCTCCTCGTGATGTAGGGTGTGTAGCATGTTACTCGTGATGTAGGGTATGTAGCACACTCCTCGTGATGTAGGGTGTATTGCACGCTCCTCGTGATGTATGGTGTGTGGCACGCTCCTTGTGATGTAGGGTGTGTAGCATGTTACTCGTGATGTAGGTTATGTAGCATCTTACTAGTGATGTAGGGTGTGGAGCACGCTCCTCGTGATGTAGGGTGTGTAGCATGTTACTCGTGATGTAGGTTATGTAGCATGTTACTAGTGATGTAGGGTGTGGAGCATGCTCCTCGTGATGTAGGGTGTATTGCACGGTCCTCGTGATGTAGGGTCTGTAGCACGCTCCTCGTGATGTAGGGTGTATTTCACGCTCCTCGTGATGTAGGGTGTGTAGCACGCTCCTCGTGATGTAGGGTGTGTAGCACGCTCCTCGTGATGTAGAGTGTGTAGCATGTTACTCGTGATGTAGGTTATGTAGCATGTTACTAGTGATGTAGGGTGTGGAGCATGCTCCTCGTGATGTAGGGTGTATTGCACGGTCCTTGTGATGTAGGGTGTGTAGCACGCTCCTCGTGATGTAGGGTGTATTGCATGCTCCTTGTGATGTAGGGTGTGTAGCACGCTCCTCGTGATGTAGGGTGTGTAGCACGCTCCTCGTGATGTAGGGTGTATTGCATGCTCCTCGTGATGTAGGGTGTATTTCACGCTCGTCGTGATGTAGGGTGTGTAGCACGCTCCTCGTGATGTAGGGTGTGTAGCATGTTACTTGTGATGTAGGTTATGTAGCATGTTACTAGTGATGTAGGGTGTGGAGCACGCTCCTCATGATGTAGGGTGTGTAGCACGCTCCTCGTGATGTAGGGTGTATTGCACGCTCCTCGTGATGTAGGGTGTGTAGCATGCTCCTCGTGATGTAGGGTGTGTAGCATGTTACTCGTGATGTAGATTATGTAGCATGTTACTAGTGATGTAGGGTGTGGAGCACGCTCCTCGTGTTGTAAGGTGTATTGCACGCTCCTTGTGATGTAGGGTGTGTAGCACGCTCCTCGTGATGTAGGGTGTGTAGCACGCTCCTCGTGATGTAGGGTGTATTGCATGCTCCTCGTGATGTAGGGTGTATTTCATGCTCCTCATGATGTAGGGTTTGTAGCACGCTCCTCGTGATGTAGGGTGTGTAGCACGCTCCTCGTGATGTAGGGTGTATTTCACGCTCCTCGTGATGTAGGGTGTATAGCACGCTCCTCGTGATGTAGGGTGTGTAGCATGTTACTCGTGATGTAGGTTATGTAGCATGTTACTAGTGATGTAGGGTGTGGAGCATGCTCCTCGTGATGTAGGGTGTATTGCACGGTCCTCGTGATGTAGGGTGTGTAGCACGCTCCTCGTGATGTAGGGTGTATTGCATGCTCCTTGTGATGTAGGGTGTGTAGCACGCTCCTCGTGATGTAGGGTGTGTAGCACGCTCCTCGTGATGTAGGGTGTATTGCATGCTCCTCGTGATGTAGGGTGTATTTCATGCTCCTCGTGATGTAGGGTGTGTAGCACACTCCTCGTGATGTAGGGTGTGTAGCATGTTACTCGTGATGTAGGTTATGTAGCATGTTACTAGTGATGTAGGGTGTGGAGCATGCTCCTCGTGATGTAGGGTGTATTGCACGCTCCTCCTGATGTAGGGTGTGTAGCACGCTCCTCATGATGTAGGGTGTATTTCACGCTCCTCGTGATGTAGGGTGTGTAGCACGCTCCTCGTGATGTAGGGTGTGTAGCACGCTCCTCGTGATGTAGGGTGTATTGCACGCTCCTTGTGATGTAGGGTGTGTAGCACGCTCCTCGTGATGTAGGGTGTGTAGCACGCTCCTCGTGATGTAGGGTGTGTAGCACGCTCCTCGTGATGTAGGGTGTATTGCATGCTCCTCGTGAAGTAGGGTGTATAGCACGCTCCTCGTGATGTAGGGTGTGTAGCACGCTCCTCGTGATGTAGGGTGTGTAGCATGTTACTCGTGATGTAGGTTATGTAGCATGTTACTAGTGATGTAGGGTGTGGAGCACGCTCCTCGTGTTGTAGGGTGTATTGCACGCTCCTTGTGATGTAGGGTGTGTAGCACGCTCCTTGTGATGTAGGGTGTCTTGCATGCTCCTCGTGATGTAGTGTGTATTGCACGCTCCTCGTGATGTAGGGTGTGTAGCATGTTACTCGTGATGTAGGGTATGTAGCACACTCCTCGTGATGTAGGGTGTATTGCACGCTCCTTGTGATGTAGGGTGTGTAGCACGCTCCTCATGATGTAGGGTGTGTAGCATGTTACTCGTGATGTAGGGTGTGTAGCATGTTACTCGTGATGTAGGGTATGTAGCACACTCCTCGTGATGTAGAGTGTATTGCACGCTCCTTGTGATGTAGGGTGTGTAGCACGCTCCTCGTGATGTAGGGTGTATTGCATGCTCCTCGTGATGTAGGGTGTGTAGCACGTTCCTCGTGATGTAGGGTGTATAGCACGCTCCTCGTGATGTAGGGTGTGTAGCATGTTGTTCTACTGAAGACACACTACTGAAGATGCTCTACTGAAGATGTTCTACTGAAGATGCTCTACTGAAGACGCTCTACTGAAGACACACTACTGAAGATGCTCTACTGAAGATGCTCTACTGAAGACGCTCTACTGAAGATGCTCTACTGAAGACACTCTACTGAAGATACTCTACTGAAGATGCTCTACTGAAGACACACTACTGAAGATGTTCTACTGAAGATGCTCTACTGAAGATGCTCTACTGAAGACACACTACTGAAGACTTTCTACTGAAGACGCTCTACTGCAGAAGCTCTACTGAGTATGCCATCTCCTTTGTTCTTCACCTGAGCCTCGCACACATGGAGAAGAAGAATGTGCAGCTGCTGTTCTTGGACGACCTGGCCTACAGAAGAGGCGCAGGTGGTGAATCTTCTTCTTCTCACTTTCAACAAAGCTGTGGAGGTGGTCAGCAGCATGAGGTTCTTGAGGGTGCACATCACAGACGGTCTGGTCTGAGAGTATCACGTCGCTGCTCAAGAGGGCACAACAGTGTCTGCATTTCCTGTGTAGGATTAAGAGAGCCCACCTGCCCCTCACCATCCTTACAACCTTCTACAGAAGCACCATGGAGAACATTCTGCCCAGCTGCACCTGTGTGTGGTGGAAAGCTGTGGTGTGTGTGACTGGCGTGGGTGAGGAGAGCGTGGCCCCAGGTCATCAGGCTGCGGAAGTCTTAATGTAAATATGATGCTCAAACCAGTACCATGGTTCTGATACTGGTCACCATGGATCTGATACTGGTTACCATGGTTCTGATACTGGTCACCATGGATCTGATACTGGTTACCATGCCTTCCTTTGCACTTTTCCACACCTTTGATGTACATCTTAATACATACAAAGAGTATTTAACTTTTTTAACTATTTTTGGCTGCTATATAATTAATATTTAATGTATTTTTTACATCTATATATAAATTCCATGGGGAGCTTATTGCAATGTCAATCAATCAATCAAATTTTATTTATATAGCGCTTTTTACAACAGTTGTTGTCACAAAGCAGCTTTACAAGTGCCGAGTCCTAGCCCCCAGTGAGCAAGCCAAAGGCGACAGTGGCAAGGAAAAACTCCCTAGTTTTTTGCATGAGGAAGAAACCTTGAGAGGAACCAAGACTCAGGGGGGGAACCCATCCTCCTCTGGCCGACACCGGTCACCATGACAACAACAATAATATAGACAGAATGTAGACAGAATGTAAAAGATGCAATAATGTCCATTTAGACCGAAAAATATGTAATAATGTCCATCATGGTGTAGGCATCCGGTTAGGCAGGAGGTGGCCGGCCAGGATGGATCGCTTGTCTCTCCTCATCTCATTATTCCTCAAGCAGGCGGGCAGCCATGTGGAGAAATGAAACAGGGAAAATTAGCTCTGTATGAGGACATATACAGGACAGGTAAAATTATAAACATTTCTGGAGTGTGGCAGCAACTCCGGCACTAAGTTAAATTATTACAGCCTAGCTAAAAAAAGGCAGAACCAGAAGGTAACATAGGCTTGGGGGCATTCTGAGACAATGGCATCCGTCCACTGCACTGTCAACAAACTTGAGTGACCACGAGCAGTGACAGGATGACAGCACCAGCACCCCAGTCTACCATAAAACCCTTCGTCTATGAACCCCTGGATCTGTACCTTTATCTAAGGGGGATATTAATTATCAAACGCTAGACTAAATAAGTGGGTTTTCAACCTAGATTTAAAGATTGTGACTGTGTCAGAGTCCCGGACACATTTAGGAAGATTATTCCAAAGCTGGGGGGCCTTATAAGAAAAGGCTCTTCCCCCTGCTGTTACCTTGTTAATTTGTGGAACTAATAACAGACCAGCACCCTGTGATCTTAGTTGACGTGGGGGTTCATAATAGGAAATAAGTTCCTGGAGGTATTCAGGAGCAAGCCCGTGTAGTGCTTTATATGCTAATAATAGAATTTTAAAATCAATACGAAATTTAACTGGGAGCCAATGCAGGGCTGATAGGACTGGTCTAATATGCTGAAATTTTCTAGTTCTGGTCAGAACTCTAGCTGCGGCATTTTGAACTACTTGAAGTTTATTTAGATTCCTATTTGAACATCCTGACAGTAGTGAATTGCAGTAGTCTAGTCTAGAGCTAACAAAGGCGTGCACCAATTTTTCTGCATCATCCTGTGATAATGCATTTCTTAATTTGGCAATGTTGCGGAGATGTAGAAAAGCTATCCTAGTAGTATGATCTATATATTTATCAAATGATAGGTCGGAGTCGAGTATGACGCCTAGGTTTTTGGCTACTGTGCCAGGTGTAATGGGATAGTCTGCAAGATTAAGCATTAAGTTTGGAATTTTCTGTCTTGCGGCCTTAGGGCCCACAAGGAGAACTTCTGTTTTGTCCTCATTTAATTGTAGGAAGTTTAGAGACATCCAGCATTTAATATCTCTTACACAGGCCTCAATTTTTCCTAAACTGAGTTTGTCATCGGGTTTGGCTGATATGTAAAGTTGAGTGTCATCCGCATAGCAGTGAAAATTGACACCATGTTTGTTTATAACTGTGCCCAATGGTAGCATATATAATGTAAATAATAGTGGTCCTAAGATGGAGCCTTGCGGGACCCCATATTTAACCATTGTACGTTTGGATGAAATATTATTGAGCTCTACAAACTGATAGCGATTTGTTAAGTAAGACTGAAACCATGAAAGGGCTGTGCCTGAGACTCCAACCCAGCGTTCTAACCTTTCTAGCAAGATCCTATGATCAATTGTGTCGAAAGCTGCACTAAGATCAAGAAGCACTAACAGTGATACATAGCCTTGATCTGATGCAAGGAGGAGATCATTTGTTACTTTAACTAATGCTGTTTCAGTACTGTGATGGGGCCTAAAACCAGATTGGAACTTTTCAAATGTGTTATTCCTATGCAGATATAGGCATAATTGCTGGGCAACAGCTTTTTCTATGATCTTAGATATAAATGATGTGTTTGAAATGGGTCTATAATTAGATAGCACAGTCGGATCAAGATTTGGTTTCTTGATCAGAGGTTTGATAATTGCTAATTTACATGATTTGGGCATGTGACCTATTGTAATGGATGAGTTAACTATAGTTAGAAGAGGTTCAGTTACAGCTGGTAATACCTCTTTTAATAACTTTGAGGGAACTGAGTCTAATGTGCATGTAGTACAATTTAAGGAAGAAATTATTTTCTCTAATTCTGATTTTGGGAGTGGATGAAAAGCATCAAGTTTTTCTCCCGGTATGTAATTTAAATCAATATCAACCAAACCAGATGACATACCAGTTGTATTGCTAATAAAGGGTTTTATATTTTGTCTAATATTCTCTATTTTATTATCAAAGAAATCTATAAATACATTACTAGTGAGGTTTATTGGAATCTGAGGTTCTGTGCCTGCTTGATTTTTTGTAAGTTTAGAAATAGTATTAAAAAGAAATCTAGGATTGTTTTTATTTTTCTCTATCAGTGAGGCTAAGTATGCTGAGCGTGTTTTAGTGAGTGCCCGTTTGTAGTCAATAATGCTATCCTTCCAGGCACAGTGGAATACTTCCAATTTAGTAGATCGCCATTTCCGCTCTAATTTACGTGCTATTTGTTTTAAGTTTCTAGTTTGGTCGGTGTACCATGGGGCGAGCTTTTTGGATCTAGCTTTTTTATATTTTAGTGGAGCTACTATATCTAGAGTTGATCTGCAGGTATTCTCTAAGTAGTCGGTTAGACTATCTAACTCTCCTGGATCGGATGGCGAGTGGGCTAAAGCAGTTAAGTCAGGGAGGGTTTCAATAAACCGTGTTGCTGTTGATGAATTTATTGAGCGCTTTATACACTGCCGAGGAGACGGGCGGGTATTTATGTTAAGGTGAAAATCGAATTTTACTAAATAATGATCGGAGATTGCTACGGTTTGCGGGAGTATGTTTATATTATCTACGTCGATACCCAGCGTTAATATTAGATCTAGGGTATGATTTCGATAATGTGTAGGTCCTACTACGTTTTGTTTAATGCCGACAGAGTTCAATATAGAAGTAAAAGCCCTTGTCAGTGGATCCTCCGCATTATCAAAGTGTATGTTAAAGTCTCCTACCATTATTATTTTGTCACTACATACTGCTAAATTTGCTGCAAAATCGGTGAAATCGTTTAAGAAATCTGAGTAAGGCCCTGGTGGTCTGTATACATTAGTTAGGGAGAATGTACTTTTATTTTCAGATGGACTAATAACATTAATAGACTGCATCTCAAATGAGTTTGAGATATCTAAGTATTTCTGATGAATTTCTAAACAATCACGATAGATTATACATATTCCACCTCCTCTGCCTGACAGTCTAGGTCTATGTATATAACTATATCCCACAGGAGTGGCTTCGTTTAGAGTTAAATAATCACCAGATTGAACCCACGTTTCAGTTAGACAAAGAATATCAATTTTCTGGTCTGTTATAAGTTCATTTACAAAAACTGCTTTTGAGTTGAGCGATCGAATATTGATTAATCCAATTTTCAGATCGGTCATATAGGTTGTAATAATTTGATGTGAAGTCTGTATATTAGTTAAAAACTTCGGGCGGACTATTTTCTTATGATTTAGTTTAACCCGGGGCACAGACACAGTCTCAATCCTAAGGGAACTTGGTGACGCCTCTAAGCAGCTCGCAGACAGGTTTAACCCATTAGTCTGCGGCCTGGTCGCGACCCTGGACAGTCAGCAGCTTCTAGTGCTACTCTGCCGACTAGCTAACAGGCTATGGGCTATGCTGCAAGATAACAGGGCAGCGCCATCCCGGGTGGGGTGGACACCGTCCCTGCCTAAAAGACCAGGCTTGCCCTCGAACTCTTCCCAATTATTAATAAAGCCCACTTGATTTTCTGAACACCACTTGGACATCCAGCGGTTTAGCGACGTGAGCCTGCTGTACTGCTCATCACCGCGCCGCATTGGGATGGGGCCAGAGCAGATTACGGCATCGGACATCGTCTGGGCTAATTTAACCACCTCTTTAACATTAGCCTTAGTCACCTCTGACTGCCGCAGACGTATATCGTTGGCCCCTACATGAATCACTATCCTAGAAAACCTCCTATGAGCTAACAGTCTAAGGTTGCCACTAATGTCCGGCGCTCTGGCTCCCGGTAAACAGCTGACTGTAACCGCTGGTGCCCCTACAGCTACAGCTACTTTCACGTGTCGGACTATAGAGTCTCCTATGACCAGAGTCTCCTCAGTGGGTGTAACACTGAGCGGGGCAAACCTGTTGGACACGTGAACCGGGGAGTGGTGCTCTGGTGGGCTAGCGCTGGCGTTAGCGGTAGCTGCAGCCCTCGCTCTCCGACTACGCCGCCGAGACGTCACCCATTCACCCCGCTGTGAGGGCTCTATTGCCGGAGTCGCGGAGGCGCTAGTTCTCCCTGGCGCGTCCACACCTACTACAGACCCTGTCCCTGTCTCTCTATCCCTCAATAATGAGTGGACGCGTCGCTCTAAGCTTTCCACTTTCGCCACGAGAGAATTTACTAGTTTGCACCTCTGACAAATACTATCACTATTACTATCAGTGGCGAAAGGGTCTAGACTAAACATGCCACACTCCGAACACGGGAACAAACCAACACCAGCCATGAATAAATCAAAACACTTACCGTGTCTAGCCGATATATAAACTTACGCTTGCTGATTTGTGAAGGCAGAAAGTTGGTCAGCGGCCGGAATAAAACCTGTAAAATGTATATAGGAATGCAAAAGGTAAAGATTAGCACGTAAATAGGTTATTATACTTTAGAAAACAATTTCAAAATTCGCTCCGCAACAGCGTCGGTCAGCAGGAAGCAGCGTCGGCAGGAAGCAGGAAGTCATCAGAACACGAACATTGCTGCTCTGGAGTGACTAGTATGTAATTGTAATTTGCAATATGTGTACACTTGTATTCTCAATTACAATACAATTCAGAATTCAGTCTTTATATATTACTGCAGATTGTGAATAAACATGAACAGAGCCTTCTGTCAAACCAGCATACTAAAACTGTAACTTTCTCAATGGCTGCAAAACATTTTAGTGGGGCTTTAGGATTTTGAAATAAGACTTCAAATTCAAGGATTCCCCCAATTTTACAAACTGTTTTGCTTTCCCCATCTTGCCAACATGTTCTGATATGGAGTTCATTTGTGGCAGAACACATCGGAAGCATGTACAAGCATGAAAACCATGATGAACAATGCCAAGAGAGTATGTGAAGCCATCATGAAGTAATCTCGACTTGGACAGATCCTCTACACAGAGTGTGCGGGTCACCATTATTCTGGGAGTGTAATTCTGGGAATTATTTCATGTCAGATCAACCCACGAAAATATTACTCACCATATAGTGCTGAATGCAGTTGTGTGAGGGATTATAATTTAGAGGGAGGTAACGTCTTTAACACTATGTTTATCTGAGCATGGCCTGCAACATTTAGCTTTTCTACCCACGTATATTCATTAAAACGACTCTTTTAAAATTTGTTAAAATGAATTGGTCATTTAAAATGCTAATGATATGCAAATGAGCATGGGTAATGCTTTTTTGTGAATATATACTGCATGTCATATGTCCACAATTTACACATAATGTGTATCTGTTGTTTGCTACAGAATAATGGATATGCCATGCTAGCACTCACAACGCTGATATATTACTGTGATTAAGGAGGTAGCAGGGGGTGTGGGGTGTGTTGATGCAGTGAATCCTCCTGAATCAGAACCCTCCTGAATGCTGAATCACAACCCTCCTGAATCAGAACCCTCCTGAATCCGAACCCTTCTGAATGCTGAATCAGAACCTTCCTGAATCAGAACCCTCCTGAATCAGAAACTTCCTGAATCCTGAATCTGAACCCTCCTGAATGCTGAATCAGAACCTTCCTGAATCAGAACCCTCCTGAATCCTGTATCAGAACCCTCCTGAATCAGAAACTTCCTGAATCCTGAATCAGAACCATCCTGAATGCTGAATCACAACCCTCCTGAATGCTGAATTAGAACCCTCCTGAATCAGAAACTTCCTGAATCCTGAATCTGAACCGTCTTGAATGCTGAATCAGAAACCTCTTGAATGCTGAATCAGAAACCTCCTGAATGCTGAATCAGAACCCTCCTAAATCCTGACTCCTCTTGAATCATCTCCCAGGGGGATGTTCTTCGCATTGAGAATATCTCTCTTTCCTCTCGCAGCCCACCTGGCGTATTCACCTGAATCTATAACTAGCATGGGAATATCCACACACCTTTCAGAGGATCCCATCTACATGTGCGATTTTCCCTGATAAAGGGATAGATAAAAGTAGACCTCCCGAGTTGCAAAAATGACAAAGCAATAGAAGACATAAGAGCGTTAGGGGAGGTAACGGTTCTCATTATGGGCTCCGAGCATTTCGTCTGCTAGAGCGTGCTTGTAACTTTTGACGTATTTCATTTTCATGCATGGTAAAACCCAATGGTCACCCAGACTTCTCTCCGATCCTCCGTGTAATGCCTACTGCTCGACGGTAGATTAACATTTGGTTCCTGTTCAAGAACAGTGAGCAGGGGCCATCGTGGATACCCATCTGTTTTCACATCTCTTCATCTTCTCTGAAACATGAACAGGAAAAAAGAGAAATCAGTATGCAAGAGCTGAATCACAACAACAAAGGTAAATTGAAATGTCATTTTTTATTGGTGTGAAGAGATTGCAGTCTCAGGGTGGCGCAGTAGAGGGATATTGCCACACAAATGAAGGTTGGCAGTACCTGCCGTCACCGGCAACCTGCTTTAGCCCAGGGAGCTCTGTCTGTTAGATATATATCTCTCTGATCAAATTGTCTGTGTCTGATTTCCCAGGTCCCAGCGAAAAAGTGAAGCTGTGAAGATAGCTGTAACCGGAAGTCTTCTGGGACAGACGCTTCACTTGTTTGTGTGTTTTGACTGACCTCACAAATCACAGAGTGATTTGAAGAGATGCTACAGCAAGGAAGGCCTACAGTGTCGTGGCAGGTCTGACTCACACTGTTAATATTAAAGCAAAAGTTTATCTAACTTCATCACAGAGGAAGTGTTCAGCAGTGTGCCTCACAGTCGTCACCAGTCTGTTGCAGTGGTGCGTGTCTATGTCTCCTACATATTCACAAGTTTTGTACTGCAGTGTTTGAACTTCAGTACAAAATGCAATTACATTTGAGTTATTTGCCAGATGTCAAGGACTTTGACTCCAAAGCTGCTCCATTCTGTCCTCTCAGTGTTCAGCTCCATGAGGTCAAGAGCTCCAAGGATATCTCACATCTAAAGGGCAGATAGCACCCATCTTAATACGCTCATCCTTAAAAACTGCTAAATCAAATTTTAAAGGTAATATATTATTCATTTGTTCCTGATACAGTTAGTGGGTTTAAGCGTACATGATGGAGAGGGAGAAGAGCAGGTTCCTCTCTGCTGCTTCTGAAGGCCTGATTGTGAACTTTGGAGAAATACATTCATAAATGCAGAGCAGCTCTTCAGCATCGATAACGACGCTAATTAATATACGGGTCACGTTGGCAAGGCAACTGCATGTCCAGAGGCCTAAGGTGAGTCTAAAGCTGACAGTGCTGCTGTCCAGACCGTGAGAGCATGGACAGATTTATTATTGATCGCTAGATTTATTTGGACACATGGGGGGAGGGGTGGTCTGTAGGGAGCGCCAGGTGAATCTAAAACGCAGACACAATGCAAAGGAAATTCACACCCTTATTACTCAAATAGGCAGCCAGTGCCTAAAGGCTACGACTACAACCCCACCCACCACCCCACCCACACCCCCACCCCTGCCCCCCAACATACCATTTCACCTGTCAGCACTAACCTTCAATTGCAAACCTTTCAGCCAGTTTCCATCTCCATTTAAAAATGGATGAAGTGCCTCTCGCACTCGCCTCAGTGCCACTCAGTTCTGGCTGCGTTTGACAACTCCAGCATATCCGCTCAGAAGCTCAGACAGCACCCGCCGCTGATGTTTGTACTGCTTACAAGCAGATTATGTACTCCATACTAAGCATGTTACATGCTGGTTTTGACTGCTGTCTAATGCAAGACTCGTGCAAACAAAACCGCCATGCTGACTGGATGTAACGCTACATACGTCAAAGCAGGTTGCACTGATCACAGCTATTTGATTATAATTAGGTCAATGGAGCATTACACCAATACAGCAATTGACCAGACTGTCAATGTTTCTGATGGTATGGTCCGAGTGATTTATTCTCATGCCACTGAGACTGAACTTAGACTTACACCCTGATTTATGATCAGGATTTTAAAACAGGCATGGCCGTGGGTCACACTAGCACTCTCCTCTGTTATCACCTCCGCTCGGCTGTGGTCTCCACCACCAGGTCCTCGTGGATACGACCCACTTGATAGCCATCTGATGAACGTGCAGGAGATAACTGGTCTCATGGGCTCTCAGCATTAGGCCAGTTGAGATAAGCCCTATTAATTAAACTGCGTACTTACAGATGCATGCTCCCGGTCAGCTGTATGCTTTTGACTGCTGACCTTTTCAGAGTTTGAGACTGTGGGTTTTTTCTTCTTCTTCTCACAAACCGCGGATGCATTACAGAAGGATGATCCTCCGCACCCCCCCCCAGGCCCCGCCCCCCACCCCCCATCTCTCCTGCTCTCCAGGGCTGCACAATTACCACTTGTCCTGGTAGCATATGGACCTGCTTGATTTCACAGGCTGCCAGACAGCACCGACACCTCTAAACAACATTTGAGGTGATGCCATTAACAACACACTCTTCAGGTCACCATCCACCCACCTGGGATGTAATTAGCAGTCAGGACAGTGGCACTGCGTTTGCTCTAATATGGGATCTTTCCTTCTTTCTCTTCTATGTCTAAAACAGATTTCTGAAAGTAAATTTAATTTATACATCCTTTTTTGTTATTTTTTCTGTTCTGATTGTCTGCTTTTGTGAACTAGAACACTGAAAAAATGAACAGTGAATTAGTTTCATTTTCAGCCCCCCAGGAACAAACCAAAACATTGGTCATCAGGTTTAGCTTTTGAATAATGCTCTTAATTTTCACAGATTTTGAGAACTCG
Source organism: Brachyhypopomus gauderio (assembly GCF_052324685.1). Classification (NCBI taxonomy): domain Eukaryota; kingdom Metazoa; phylum Chordata; class Actinopteri; order Gymnotiformes; family Hypopomidae; genus Brachyhypopomus; species Brachyhypopomus gauderio. The sequence goes on along the minus strand of NW_027506914.1, from coordinate 720,894 downwards.
AAAGAAAACTTTCTGTAAATAATTTTTTAAATAGATATTTTTCCTTACACCTCCAAAACAATCCAGTCAGTTTTCATTCTTCCCCATTTTCTCCTCCCCTCAACACCTCTTGTAGCTACTCCACACAGTCAGAAATGACACGTTTCTGAAGCTAACAGTGATTCGTTCTCCTTTCCAAAAAATATCAAACAGGTTTCCGTGTCCCTGTCTGCTCTTGAACGCAGAAGCAGAGGACTGGTCTGTCATCCGTGCAGGGCACCTTCAAACAGCTCAGATCTCGGAGCCGCTCACCCGTGAAACCGTCGGTTTGCACCTCTGTGCTCACAGACTAACATATAACCAAAGCCAAACCTGCAGCCAGATACCGAACCTCTGTCGAAATTTCATGAGAGCAGACGTGACCTGCCAATATCCTGTGGGTAACCGTTGTCAAAGAGCAGGTCCATGTCATTGACTGCAATTATAAAAACAAAGACCTTGGGGAACTTTCGGCCTGTCTTTGTTCACTGGAATGTTGGAGCTCAAAGGAAACAAGTGGCCATGTTGCCTATTAAACAGTTTTTTACCTTACAAGGACTTGTCCAAAAAAACTCTTCCAAAATGGCTCTTTTCATGGTGCACGAGCTCAGAATGCAGAAGAGGTTGGAATGTCATGAAAGCATTCTCTGATTCTTCCTCTCCCCCTTTCTCTCTCCCTCTCCCCATCTCCCTCTCTCCCCTCTCCCTCTCCTTCTCTCTCTCCCTCCCTCTCTCTCCCACTCTTAGTCATTCTTTGCTCTTTGACTGCACTCCTTCAGTTAGTCAGTAAGCCCTCCAGACTCCTGCTTCACTGCTATGCCCATCACAGATATCAGATTTAACTCGCCTGCTCACAGACTGTAAATTATTTAAGCCATGGAGAGCAGGAGCAATGGTGCAATCACCAAAAACAGCCATTTTCCAACATACCATCCAAACAGAGAAAAATAAAGCCGAAAATATAGTCCCAAAGTGAAACGCTCATACTAAATAAAAAATAGCATTAGTGTGTAACGTTCTGGATGTGCCGTGTGGTGTGTGCAGGTGTGTCGTGTTCAATTAACATGAGGCATTCGGTCACACTGACATCTTCCGAACTGCCTTGTTCTTGACGGCCAGCAGTGGCACCTGTCTCTCTGCCAAAACTTCACACGTCCATCCATCACTGCCTGAGATGACTCCACTCAACCTGTGCTGTCCAATCGACAAGGAGCTGCACGACGGTTCTCAGACCCTGCCAGCGCAAATGTGCACCTGCTCGGTGGAAATCACTTCCGAGATGGAGAGAGGCACTCCGAGGAAGACCACTGAGGAAGACCACTGAGAGCGTTTCTATTACTGTGATCAGGAGAAGAGTAATGGGGTCTCTTCCCAACGCTTTGTCCAAAGAGAGGCAAACCATCACGTTGCTGGGCAGACTGCGAGCGGTTAATGAATACCCACTCCCTCTGACTACAGAGACGGGCGTGGCTCGCACTGGCCAGCAGCCCTTGGGTGCTGCGCTCTGGTTTGCTTTGAGGTAAGGAAGGAAACATGATCACACCCTGCTCTGCTAAAGCAGCCCCGGTTTAATGCGGACCGCCACGTCCTGATGACACAGGGGAGGCCCACAGGTGGAGGCCCACAGGTGGAGGCCCACAGACACGCGTCCCCCTCGTGTCCAGAGCTTGTCTGACCTTCTTCTCGACTTCTCTTTAGGTTTCATTACAACAGCAAACTCTTTAACCACAACTGTACACCAGCATTTTACAGCTGATTTCTGAGCGCATGGATTTCCTGTTCAAGCACACAGCCTGTGTAATGTCCTGCCTTAAATGGTTGTAATTAGATTGAGCTCTGTGGAAAAGGTGCTCGTGTGCACAATCGATCTCACCAGTGCTTTACGGCAGTGTTAGCAGAAAACACAACTATCTACACGCTGCTGTTCTCCAGCATACGATCTGGGGGGGGCAATTCTGAATGTCCATCACACCTTTTCTGTATAAGCTATTTAGCAGTAAATAAGATGTCAGTGAGCTTCGCTTATATTTCCCATGCATACAAATGGTCTCTTCTGCACTGAGATCGACTGCTTTCTCTGGGGGCTTAAGAGAGTCAGACTGATAATTTCAGGCTCTAATGTCCACAGCAGCCCCCCCCCCCCCCCCAACATAACATCTTTGTGACTCTCTTTCATCTTCCTTTCACTGTCTCCCTCATTCTTTTTATCACTTACATGTCACTCTCTGTATGTGACCTTTCCAGTCTGGGCATTTGTTGACTGCGACTCAGTGGAGAAGCTGTGTGAGACTCCCCTAAGCCCTGGAAAAATCGAACTCTCTATCAGTAAACCCGGTCCTGCCCCCAACATGCCCCCACACATGCCATCTGCCCTGCTGAGCCTCTACCTCTCCCCTCGGGCTGCCCTGCCCCTGCCATGCCCTGCCCGTCCCCTTTATCCTGCCATGGATTGTGGGTAAAACAAGTGGCCCATGGGCCCTCTCTGAGCACAGGGGGTGCCTCCATGGACCAGACTAGGACTTTGTGCTTGTTTATGAGTTAGTGAACAGATCGCCCACCAGAAGAAGGCAGACTGATGTCATGCAGTCACTGCAGCCTTTCAGACCAGACAGAAAACCCTGAAATAAAAAGAAATGACGTTGTCTTGTGTTTGCACCTTACATATCAGTCCACCGAACGCCAGAATGAGCCTCAGGCTTCACCTGTCACAGTACGGTGGCCCCCTACCGGTCACCTCCGTCCACAGCGGCAGTTGTCGTTGTTTTTGTTGTTGTTGTGTTCGTCCCTCAGGTGGGCGGAGCCCGTGATCCGTCTCACCTGAGGGTCGTTTGTTTGTCTTGTCTTTGTACCAGTTGACCGCAGGTCATTGTATCTTTGATTCGCAGCATGTCATGGTGTGATCGCTTCCATTTTATTTCGCACTCCCTGCCTGTCACATCACCAAGATATTTGTTATTATATTATATACTGTTCAGCTAAAGATTATGTCTATTTGTTAGATGTGTTACTTATCCTGGATGTATCCCATCACATCAAGGCAATCTAAAAACGGGTTATTTGTTTTATTTGTTTTGTTTCAAAACTCAGAAGAGCTTTTTTTGGCATGTAGCTGTTTAAAAGGCAATGAATGTGAAATGAAAATAAATAAATAAATAAATATGCATTTAGATGGAATTCTCAAATATGTGAACTGGCAAAAGAAAATGACTCATCATGTTAGTAGCTATCCAGCCTTTTAGATCATTTATTTTGCATGTGAACTTTGCGCTACTGTGCGGTAATCATGAGGATTAATATAATAGTGTAGAACTAAATAAACTTTTATTAGCAATACAACTGGTATGTCATCTGGTTTGGTTGATATTGATTTAAATTACAAACTTGATGCTTTTCATCTACTCCCACAATCAGAATTAGAGAAAATAATTTCTTCCTTAAATTGTACTACCTGCACACTAGACGTGGTTCCCTCGAAGTTATTAAAAGAGGTATTACCAGCTGTAACTGAACCTCTTCTAACTATAGTTAACTCATCCATTACAATAGGTCACATGCCCAAATCATGTAAATTAGCAGTTATTAAACCTCTGATTAAGAAACCAAATCTTGATCCGACTGTACTATCTAATTATAGACCCATTTCAAACACATCATTTATATCTAAGATCATAGAAAAAGCTGTTGCCCAGCAATTATGCCTATATCTGCATAGGAATCACATATTTGAAAAATTCCAATCTGGTTTTAGGCCCCATCACAGTACTGAAACAGCATTAGTTAAAGTAACAAATGATCTCCTCCTTGCTTCAGATCAAGGCTATGTATCACTGTTAGTGCTTCTTGATCTTAGTGCAGCTTTTGACACAATTGATCATAGGATCTTGCTAGAAAGGTTAGAACGCTGGGTTGGAGTCTCAGGCACAGCCCTTTCATGGTTTTATTCTTACCTAACAAATCGCTATCAGTTTGTAGAGCTCAATAATATTCCATCTAAACGTACAAAGGTTAAATATGGGGTCCCGCAAGGCTCCATTTTAGGACCACTATTATTTACATTATATATGCTACCATTGGGCACAGTTATAAGCAAACATGGTGTCAATTTTCACTGCTATGCAGATGACACTCAACTTTACATATCAGCCAAACCTGATGAAAAACTCAGTTTAGGAAAAATTGAGGCCTGTGTAAGATATTAAATGCTGGATGTCCCTAAACTTCCTCCAACTTAATGAGGACAAAACAGAAGTTCTCCTCCTGGGCCCTAAGTTCCAGATCTAATGCTTAATCTCACAGACTACCCCATTACACCTGGCACAGTAGCCAAAAACCTAGGCGTCATACTCGACTCTGACCTATCATTATTTATCTATGATAAATACATAGATAATACTACTAGGATAGCTTTTCTACATCTCCGCAACATTGCTAAGTTAAGAAATGCATTATCACAGGATGATGTGGAAAAATTGGTGCATGCCTTTGTTAGCTCTAGATTAGACTACTGCAATGCACTACTGTCAGGACGTTCAAATAGGAATCTAAATAAACTTCAAATAGTTCAAAATGCCGCAGCCAGGGTTCTGACCAGAACTAGAAAATTTCAGCATATCAGTCCATACCTATCAGCCCTGCATTGGCTCCCAGTTAAATTCCGTATTGACTTTAAAATTCTTTTATTAACTTATAAAGCATTGCACGGGCTTGCTCCTGAATACCTTCAGGAACTTATTTCCTATTATGAACCCCCACGTCCACTAAGATCACAGGGTGCTGGTCTTTTATTAGTTCCAAAAATTAACAAGGTAACAGCAGGGGGAAGAGCCTTTTCTTGTAAGGCCCCCCAGCTTTGGAATGATCTTCCTAAATGCGTCCGGGACTCTGACGCAGTAACAATCTTTAAGTCTAGGTTGAAAACCCACTTATTTAGTTTAGCGTTTGATAATTAATATCCCCCCTTAGATAAAGGTACAGATCCAGGGGTTCACAGGCAAAGGGTTTTACGGTAGACTGGGGCGCTGGTGCTGTCATCCTGTCACTGCTCGAGGTCACTCAAGTTTGTTGACAGTGCAGTGGACGGATGCCATTGTCTCAGAATGCCCCCAAGCCTATGTTACCTTCTGGTTCTGCCTTTTTTAGCTAGGCTGTAATAATTTAACTTAATGCCGGAGTTGCTGCCACACTCCAGAAATGTTTATAATTTCACCTGTCCTGTATATGTCCTCATACAGAGCTAATTTTCCCTGTTTCATTTCTCCACATGGCTGCCCGCATGCTTGAGGAATAATAAGATGAGGAGACCAGCGATCCATCCTGGGCCAGCCACCTCCTGCCTAACCGGATGCCTACACCATGATGGACATTATTACATCTTTTTCCTTTTCTTTCTCTTCTTTCTGTATAAATTGTTGTTGTTGTTGTCATGGTGACCAGTGTCGGCCAGAGGAGGATGGGTTCCCCACCCGAGTCTTGGTTCCTCTCAAGGTTTCTTCCTCATGCAAAAAACTTGGGAGTTTTTCCTTGCCACTGTCGCCTTTGGCTTGCTCACTGGGGGCTAGGACTCGGCTCTTGTAAAGCTGCTTTGTGACAACAACTGTTGTAAAAAGCGCTATATAAATAAAATTTGATTGATTGAAGGGAGAGAAGGCATACATTAAACTCAATCATTACCAGCACAATTTAATTCATACACGAATAGCTACACAACTCAACACTGCCAGTACAAGGAGTATGTGAAGAATATAACAGTTCAAGTAGAAACCTCATGGTGTGACTACAAGCACTATCTCACTCCCAAACGATTATGCCCAACCCCCTGAAACAGACTCCACCCCTGTCTGGCTGTTTCCATGGCTGATTTACACTGTGAAAAAACACCCCCTGAGGTCCAAATGGCCTTCAGATCAGCTGGAGGACCACCTGACATTCTCAACCTTTCACTTACCCAGTCCATGCTTCTGATGTGGTCCAAACGTGTACCAGCATGGGTACCTCACTACCAACGCATGCGTCCATGATGCGGTAGCTCTGACACTCACAGCCCTTTCCATCTGCTCCAGTCTCAGCAGTTCACTGTGACGCTGGATCCTGTTTTGCCATCTCCAGGCGGTAAGGATGGGCGATTCTAAATAAAGGAGTCCCCCAGGGCTATGTGCTCGGTTCTTGTCTGTATTCTTTTACACCCAAGACTGTAGAGTCATACACAGCTCCAAAATGATGATTAAATTTGCTGATGACACATCAGTACCAGGTCTCATCTCAGACAAGGATGAACCTACAAAGAGGAGGTCGGTGGTCCCATAAGAACAACTCACTCAACATCAATGAGACCAACGAGCTGATTGTGGACTTTAGGGAGTAGGAAAGGCAGCACATGCTCATTATCAGTGGTACTGTAGATCTGCAGTTTCAGGTTCCTCTGTGTGAACATCACAGAGGAACCTCACTGGGACCACTCACATGGGTCAGGTGGTAAAGAAAGTGTAACGATGTATCCTCTACTTCAGAAGGTTGTGGAGGTTTGGCATGCACTGTGGAGAGCGTCCTGTCAGGCTGCATCACCACCTGCTACTGGAGTTTGAGCTGACTGCACCACTTTGAACCAGAACGCTCTGCAGAGGCAGCTGAAGACAGCCCAGCTCCGAGACTGAAACCCCATCTCTCCTGGAGCTCTACACCAAATCCTGAGGAAATTCAATCCATCCGACAGACAGTTCAGAAGCATGCAAACCAGAACCAGCCAGCTGAAGGGCAGTTTCTTTCCACAGTAGTCAGTAGCCAGTAGTACTGCAGTATGGCCTTTCTCACACACTCACACGGATAATCTCTCTCTCCACCATACGACCCCATTAGCAATGTCATGTAAAATTACTTAGACGATAATATATAAAACCTAATGACCCTCTGTATACCACTGAGACCCCATTTATCTCACATACAGTCTACTCAGGGTTTGTGTTGCAGTGGTGCACAGTAGGTGTGAAGAATGAAGGTGTGTATGAACAGCACACGTCTGTAACCTTCCGCCCTTTCTGTTCATCATGCTTATATCTCCTTCTCCTTTCTCAAGAATTTGTAAATGAATAAGTGGAATATTCACATATATATTTATGAAACACTCTGTAAGGAGTAAGATTTCAACTTTTCACCTACTCCTGCCTAAGAACATTGCGACAATAAAACTTGAGTTGCCTTTTCTAGATTTTGAGATGACTTCTCTAGAAAAAAATAGTAGCCTTTTTTTTCTTCATAGAACTTCTAGATATTTCAAAAATATATTTAACTTTATGCAGCTGATTTTCCATCATGAGAAATGTGAAAGTCAGAAGCCTGTTGAAAGGTCTAAGGAGAACTAGGAGAAGGTGCGACCCCTTCATTTGCCAGCTAATGGATCGGAAATCGTACTTGTTTTCAAGGAAAACATAAACTAGAACACAACGCATCTGGCAACCCAGCAGATACTCAGCATGCATTTTTGCTTGAATACTTCTCATTAAGATAGAGATGATGAACCATAATACATGCCTTAAAGACACATACCTGTCACACTCATAGATTATCAGGAATGTCTCTTACCATTTGACACATTTAACCTACAAAACTGCTTTTGCGATGAAAAAACCCATTACGGAGCTGAACATTTGCATGGCTCCTCTCATCTGATGGGCGTGGTCAGGGTTGTTGTTACGGAGGGACCTTTCGGCACTAAAACCCCAAATGTTTTGATGCCAACCCCAAATTGATTTTTGGCATCTCAGGGATATTAAAACACTTTCACATATTAAAAGCTCTGCTGTCACTTTATAGCATATGCTGCAGTTTCCCCTGCACTGAGCATAACAGCAGAATATAAACATGGACACATCACAGCACTGGAGTCCTGAAGGATGTATCACAGGCCTATGACCTTTGACCTGTGGATCAGCAGTCACATGTGGATGTGTCAGTGGTGTTTTAGGTCATTCCTCCAAAATCTCCCAGAGATTATATATGTCCATATGTCCTCCCAGAGATTATATATGTCCATATGTCCTCCCAGAGATTATATATGCCCATATGGACAGGACCTAAAACTTTGTGCTCTGACATAACTGTAAGGCAGGACCAGAACACCGCAAGCACTCCCACTTATTGGAAAACATTTTGTTTTTCAGTTTGTCTGCTGTAAATCATGACAAGTTGTCTGACACGAGCCTGGGTTGGAGAAAGAAGAGCTGGTCCAACTAGGTGTCGAGATGTCATGTCAGCATCGTTCAGTCAGCACTACGCTGAACAACTTACTCACCGTCATGCTTTCAGAACACCAGCAGCTGTAGGACTTGTGTCGAAAGTGTCAAAGTTTTCAGTGGTTTATACGGTGGACATACAAACCAATACAAAGCCACAGATGAACTACAAAAGTAGGAAGGAAGCTCTGAACTATGAAGGAAGCAATGGACTATGCATCAGGCATAAAATGCGGTTTATGATTGAAGACTTAAGACTTAGTGACTGAAGCTATGGAGATGCGAAGGCCATATGTGAAACAAGTTCCAAGCGCACAGCACTAGCCTAGAGGAAAACAGAACCGTATGGAAGACTTTGTGGTGAAAATGTCATTTGGCCCAAGCTCAGATTTGCTAAATACTTCAAATAATCTCAAAAGGAGGTTGTTCCACGCCTAGACAAAATGACTCAAGAGCCGGGGAATCAGTTTTGAGATGGTGGAGTAGACCTAATAATGGGATACAGGCAGGTCATGCAGCCTCAGAATAGCTCCTTTGTGTGGGATGTCTGGGAAAGTTAGCCAAACACTAGAATGTTGAGCTGTATTAGAAGAGGTCTTGACATGTTTCCATCCTCGAAGGCCAGGTCTTGATCTTCCAGGTGGGCCCAACCTTGTCAGCAGCTACTCTGCTAGTGCTGCCCTGCTCTACCACAACTGATTCATGTATTAACTCATCAGCAAGCCCCGTTCCTGAGAAGACATGGGTGCCTTAGAGTGGGAAACACAAAAAACTCCAAAGTAGGTGTTGCATCCTTGTCTTGGGATCAGTGATATACAGAATAAACATTATGAAGTGATACTTTATGAAACCAGAAGTATGAAGTAAAAGAAACAGGAAAGAAAAGATAAAATCAGTAGAAGAATCCGAAGCAGTGGTAGAACATTTTGGAGGAGCACCATACGGAAAAGAAGATAAGAGTCAAGACAGACACACAAACACAGACACACAAACACAGACACACAAACAACAATCCCAGAGAGAAGTGAGTGAATAACTGGAAGTAAACAAGGTATGACAGCACAAAATAATATGAGAAGAACAAGAAGACCAACAGAGTACCAGCAGAGGAGAGATGAAGACAAAACAGAGGAGAGATGAAGACAGGACAGAGGAGAGATGAAGACAGGACAGAGGAGAGATGAAGACAAAACAGAGGAGAGATGAAGACAAAACAGAGGAGAGACGAAGACAGGACAGACGAGAGGAGAGACAAGTAAGCACATTACACACTATATGAATGAAATATAAGGTATATAATAAAAAGCATATTTAGCCAAATGTTTGCTTGAAATGGGTTTATTTGCTGAGGTATAATAAATGACCTTTATCTACATTATCTACCACTGTGATTTTACTATCAGAGATGAGGGCAGAAAGCTGACAGGATGAATGATGTGTCCTGCAGGGGCACGAGGGATGCAGGAGCATGACTCAGGACATATTTCAGTAGTTGATGAAGCACTTGGACAGTGTGTGTGTATGAGTGCTGTCACACCAACTGAATCATTCAGCGGAGTCCTGAAAATATGACCTGAAGGAACATTCATTATTAGACTTTAAAATTGAACAGTGATTTGCATACCTGTGTCATTTTAGGGTTATGCTTTCTTGCTGGGAGGTTCATTGTTGCACAGAGGTGCTAGTATCTGAAAATAATGTTTAGCTGTTAGATGTTAGATGTTTAGTTAAATGGCCCACTCCCGAACGTCTCCTCACTGAACCCTATAAAGATGAGGTCTGGAACGAGCCCCTTGTGTCTTTAGATTTTTGCAATACTCTGAACAAATTATGGAGAACAGTAACTCATTTAGATCAAGTATACTTTACAGCAATGACCCTGACTTTGGTTCTGGTTTTGGTTTGGTTCTCCACTGCTGTACTCACAATGTTTACATGCAACTAAATGATGGTTTAGTAATCTGGTTCATAATTCTGAAGATAACCTTCATATAACCACCTCTATATGTAATCAAACCAATCTGCTTCAGGCTGAGTTAAAAATGGTGAGAACTATTGATGTAAAAAAATCTGTTAAAAGTTTTTGAAAATAGTCAGTTAATGTTTTGAAACACCAACTTTTGAATAACAATCAGTTTATCTGGTGTAATGAAAACACTTGAGCATGAACATGGACACTGGTGGGCGCAGCAGCGACTCTTAAGTGCTGAGAAGCAGTTTCTTTATTCTCCATCAACTCAACATAAGCAGTGCAACGTGTAGATAACAAACAATCAGAGGTGTCAATTCCAGGTTCAGAAAATAAAACTCCTCACCAGGATTTTGCTCAAGCTTGCTAGATTTTCTAATTAGTGCAATCCAGGTAACATTAGTGGAATCAACACAATCCAGGAAGCCTGAGCAAAATCCTGGTGAGGACTTTTAATCTCTGAACCTGGAATGGACACCTCTGCAAACAAATGGCCAAGTGGTGGCAGCAATCACTAAAATCACTCAAATCACTCAAATCATGGACTCAGCAGCTGCAGGCTCAAACGCAGACGAGACGTGTGTAACAGACCAAAATGCAGGACTGGCCAGGTAGGCATCTGTGGGCATTAAATAGGCACCTGTAATGTACAGGTGAAAATGAGTCTGTGTGTGTGTGTGTGGGTGTGTGTGTGTGTGTGTGTGTGTGTGTGTGTGTGTGTGTGTGTGTGTGTGTGTGTGTGTGTGTGTGTGGGTCATGAACCTAGCCTATTCATGACTTTAATCCGATGTAATGGGGCAAGTAAAAGCATGAACCTTTTTTTCCACAGGCTGAATAATGGTGTAAATAACGATGAAACCTCCCAAAAAATTCTTTAGAAATCTCACAATCTTTTGACATCTGTCTCACTCGTGACATCAGCTGACTATTCATACTGAAACACAACATTCTAATAATGGTGATAAAAAATAATAAAATTATGTCATGCTCAGATTTAGATAGTTGTATAATGTAGGGTGTAAACCTAAACTACGGTAGTATAACATTTATTATCAAATTTAAATTTATTTTGTGTAGTTTAAAGCTTCTCAAACAGTGTCAATGAAAGCCTGATCTTATTGTCGAAGCGTTTCAAACCCTCACGTCAAACATTACTCAAGATTTGAAACTCTCAAGATGGTGTAAGTATAACATATAGTAGGTGTCACTAGATAGAAGAGTAAACCTGGGTTTGAGCTTGGTGTATCAAGGCAAACATATGCTAGCAGTTTGCTGTTTTTGTTAGCAACAACCCCTTCCAATAATGGACGTAAAGAATGGCAATTAAAAATATATCTGACCCGGGTCCTGATGTAAATGGCTCTGACCCAGAAACAACAGTGGTTGTCTGGTATAAAAAGGATCTGACAGGGATTAAAGATAGGTCAATGATCTAAAAATTCGACTCACCATGAGTGGATATAGGGGATGTAAGGGGTAGGAGTTTCATAAGCTCTGAACCTAAATTTGAGGCGTAAAAAGGAGATGTGGGAGACATATTGAAAAGAACACATGTCTCAGTCTCATGTCTCAGCTCCAAAGGTGAATACTGAGAAGGTTGCTAATAAGGCAATTCTCACACTTGTAGTTCTGCTAAGACCCTTGGGACACCATCCATTCCAGCAAAGCGGTGTTCTTCCCGCCTCAACTGCCAACGTTCTCATCCCATCCACCGAAGACACGGCGGCATTAAGGCTTTAAATAGGTTGCTCTTGTGTTACATCACTGCATGTGTAATAACTATTTATAAGGGCTTGTGAATTTTACTTTTTCAAGCAGGGCACGTTGGCGGAACGGCGATCGACTGTGGCAGAGCAGGAAGCTTGATGAAGGCCTGGAGTGTGATGGCAGCCCCAGTGCACCCTGGGTAACGGCAGCGTGCAGTTGCCCAGCCGTGTCCCCCTCACACCACCCTGCTGGCGGTGGCTAACGGCAGCGTGCCAGATCGTTGATACCACGCTGGCTTCATGGTTGGAGACAGAGCCCGGGTTCTTCTTCACACACCAGTTCGTGTCTTCATGCTGACAGTGTTAAGTGCATCGGTACTTCAGGTCCAAACCCTGCCTTAGCGCTCTTGAGAAGCCATGCTCCATCTAAACACGCTTTGGAAAGTAGATATTATTGGTCACAGGAGAGACAGACACACACACACACCCACACACAAAATGGATTGGAGACAGAATGAAATTAAATGCTCCATTAATTAGTATAATGCTGCATTTTTCGCCTTTGTTCCCTTTTATACTTTAGTTTGCACAGAGAGAAAACTGCAATATTTACCACACTCCCACAAACAAGCCCCCAGCACACAATCTCATTTACATAGTCCAACAGTATTTATTCATCCCTCCTTTATCTACATAAAACCAAACAAGGCACGTCAATCTGACTACTGAGAAATAGTGTCTGGAGTCCTTTTTACACTCATATCTCAGAAAGTGCAGCAACATGTTCCGTTTTGAATGAACTCTTTGCTTTGTTCATTTCTCCAACTCGAGTAGCTTTAAGGCTGTATGTGTTAATTCAACACAGCACAGGTTTCAGCACAGGTGCCTTTGTGCATAGTGTGAAGGTTGCTTTTGTATCGTACCCAAGCAACCACACTACACTCCTCCAATTACTGTGGAGGGCCAGAGCACCCCCCCCACACACACACACACACACACACCCACACACACACACACACACACACACACACACACACACACACACACACACACACACACACACTGACGAGGGAACACCACCCCTCAGCTCTGCAGCCCCTTCACAGTCACGGGGCCCTGATCAGTGGAGCTCACAGACCCACGGGCCTGGATCTAGAATACAGGGACAGATTGGTCATTCATGCAGGCATTACTTACACAACTATAGACGAGCATATGCCTGAGCTGCTTATAGCTTCTTTGCTTTCATCAGGAGGGATCTTGGCAACATGTCAGAATGTAAAAATAGGTCTTACGTCTGCATGGCTGATATAGCCAAACCAGCGAGCTGCTGAATTATTAATCGCAGAACACTGCCATTAATGAATAAGTAATGAAATTCGTTGAGTATTGTGCTTTAAGATATATGATGGCTGTGTTGAACACACGAACATAAAAAATAGTACACAATAAAGTCAACAAATGACTTACAGATTCAAAAGCAGAAAAATAAATAGACTGATCAAACCACTTTGGGCCCACATTATCAACGTGAGATTGTGTTTTACTCTCAGTGTCTTAATCTGAGTGTTTTACTCTCAGTGTCATAATCTCAGTGTCATAATCTCAATGTCATAATCTCAGTGTCTTAATCTCAGTGTCTTAATCTGAGTGTCTTACTCTCAGTGTCTTACTCTTTGTGTCTTACTCTCTGTGCTAGTGTCAGTGTCAGACTGTAGTGTTATGAATCTCACTGGTTGCAACATCTCACACAAAGGCCAAAGACCATTCAGATTTCATAACATATTCACAGAATCTTTGATGAGCAAGGATTTTATTGTATTTCATGCAGGAAAGGCGAGTTGTAGGTATGCCCGGTATTCCCACACCTGCCTCTAACCTGAAATGTAACTTTTCATATCAGCTGTCTAATGCAAACATTTTCAATTAGAAGTGTGTGCTGAAAAGAGCTGAAATCTACCATCACATATCTCTCATTATGGGACACGTCAAATATTATCTCATCAAACACGTCAAATTGTATCTCATACTTTCAGCACCTTCCCAAAACTTTGACAGCCACTGCAGTCTGACAGCCACTGCAGTCTGACAGCAACTGTAGTTCATTGTCACATCCAGACTTTAGTCATGAGGTACTAGGATTCAACAGCATAATGATGGTTACCACCACCAATTTATGTACAGGACAAAGCATCACTTGTAATTTGGAAAAAGATGTAACTTATACTGTCCTCAAGATTTTCTATCACTACTGTTTCTGTTACGTAACAGATTTGGTAACAACATTTAAACTGCTAATTAAAAAGCTAGTGGTTTTAGTACCTGATCAATCCTTCATACAGCAGTTTGTCGTCATATAGAAGCAAATAGATAAATTGTTGACAGATTGCTAATCAATTTTTTATGAAAAATCAAAATAGTTTTAATTTTAATATTTTGCTTTTTGCACTCGATCTATAGTGTCGGTACAGCTGGGTTTCAGTGGAAGTGTCTGTTAGTATTTGAGAGTTCGTCAGTCTCATTACAGGGATCAAGCAGCAAAATGATCACACAATGAACTAGCATCATTTCTTATTTCTGAAATGTAATAGCTAACATGGTTGGAAAAAAAGGATTATTAAGAAGATAAACACATACACCATGCAGTCAATGACACAAAACAAGTCTCATTACAGAATCTGGCCAGAAGGGCACAGAATAGATTTGAAACGCTGGTCTCACCTTACATCAGCAAACATGGAACCACAGGGCTCTGACACAAACGTCTTTAAGCTCCTCCATCTCGAGGGTTCCCCCGCTGTCAGCGCAATCTCACACTGACATTAACACCAGAGGTCGTTGAAATTTATTTTGGCTTGAATGTACTTCTGGGACTCACCCCATAATCCTCTCCCAAATGTGCCTCACTGCAAACACAATCTGTAACAGTCACAATAAACAAATGACAAAGGGAGAAAGTGCAAGGCTGGAATTGTGCATTGCACAGAAGAAATCACTGATCTCACAATCATCACAATCATACGCCCAAGAAATCACTGATCTCACAATCATCACAATCACACGCCCAAGAAATCACTGATCTCACAATCATCACAATCATACGCCCAAGAAATCACTGATCTCACAATCATCACAATCATACGCCCAAGAAATCACTGATCTCACAATCATCACAATCATACGCCCAAGAAATCACTGATCTCGCAATCATCACAATCATACGCCCAAGAAATCACTGATCTCACAATCATCACAATTGTACGCCCAAGCAGCGATCATTCGACTGGAAGAACCTGCAAATCTTCTGCAGATATTTGAGTGTAAGCACTACTATATTTATACAACTTTCAGCTACAATTTACTTTTGATGGTCTAACGTAACCTAGAGTTTTAATTGCTGTTAAGCTCATGCCATGTTTCTACAAATATTAGTGAATTCAGCAGTCCACTAGGGTGAGCTGGTGTTCCCAGGAGAAGGTTGGGTCACTCCAGCTGTTTTATGGAGTTAACGGCAGAACAGTGCTTGGTGATAAGTTCAGAGGGTCAGTTAGGTCCCAGAGTTGGCAGGGTCACAGCAGCTGAATGCCAGAGAGAAGAGGAAGAGGATGAAATAGAGTGTGTGTGTGTGTGTGTGTGTGTGTGGGGGGGGGGGGGGGGGGGATAGTTGGATATAGTGACAAGAGAGGGCAGATTAAAAAAGAGAAAAAGGTAAAAGGGATTCTGATAAGCAGAGAGAGGTCTGAGTCCCTGGCCCACCCTCTGTGGACAGATCAAAGCAGCCTGCTGTCCCGACCCACTACAGACACTGTCCTCTAATTACAGAACAGAACCACCCCCCCTACACACACACACACACACACACCCTTCGTCTTACTCGCGTGTAGAATGTTGAGCAGGCATGGTCTCCCTCCACTACTTCCTCCTCTCTCAGGAAACAGTGGTCTGCTGCACTTTAATCAAACGTCTCCCAGTCCACTCTAATTACAGCCTAATTACACGCCGAGACCATCACACTGTGCACTGTTCCAGAACTTTACACCGCCCTTGCAGTCACACCTCTGTTGAATACAGATGTGTAGTAGAACCCGTCCAACTCTAGTACGTGGCAGAAGGTCTTAAGAAGACTGCTGAAAGGTGATTACCGAGCACGGAGTTTGGATACTAGCTTTGTATTAAGATTCACTTTGAGTGTGACACTAACTGGATGAATGAAACATAAGGCGTAAGTTGCTTGGTGAAACAATGATTTAATCCTGTATATTTAACTGAGAGTGCATTAAATCCTAATCCAGCTGTACCTTAATCCTGAGCCCACATTCTCCTCCAGGTTAGACCCCGTGGAAAAGCTTTTAGGTTCCTCACAGTTCTGGAATATCGGAAAGACGCAGGTGTTCTGCCAAAGGCAGCCCCATAGGACGGCTGTTCAGACCTTTGCCACTGTTACGGCCTATCTGAAACACACAGGTGTCCCCCTGTGTTTTACATAATAAAGCATACTTTACATTTTTGGCTTTTACTACCTTCCTGCACTGCAAAGAGGTGCAAATTGGTTTATTTGAATTAGACCATGGAAGCAGTTTTTAAAAAGCTCTCACTAGATGTCTGACTGTAGGAAAGAAGGGGATATATAGTTGAGAATACTCACAAACAGCTCCCTGAGAATGCTCACAGACAGCTCCCTGAGAATGCTCACAGACAGCTCCCTGAGAATGCTCACAGACAGCTCCCTGAGAATGCTCACAGACAGCTCCCTGAGAATGCTCACAGACAGCTCCCTGAGAATGCTCACAGACAGCTCCCTGAGAATGCTCACAGACAGCTTCCTGAGAATGCTCACAGACAGCTTCCTGAAGCATCAAAGCTGCGAGCTGGATGGAGATCAAACTGAGAGAATAAAGGTGCTGGAGTCAAAGATCACTGAGCACCCAGGCAAAATACCCACAGCCAGAGTGCCCTGGTCTAGCATCTAATCATAAGGAGTGTGTCTGTTGAAAGAAACTGAAGGTGTAGCTTTTAGCCTCCTGTTACTTTTAAATGAGCCCTTGACATTTTGTCCTACACACATATGGGAAAAGAAACAAGCACTCTTTTTGGCCCACACATTACAGCTACAAGGGGCTGCGGAGAGCTTATGAACACAGGTGATCCATCGACAACTTCTGTATGTGACGATTGCCCAGTTCTGTAGTTTAGGTCACGTCTCCTACAGTCTGGTTCTGTAGTTTAGGTGACGTCTCCTACAGTCTGGTTTTGTAGTTTAGGTGACGTCTCCTATAGCCTGGTTCTGTAGTTTAGGTGATCTCTCCTACAGTCTGGTTCTGTAGTTTAGGTCACGTCTCCTACAGTCTGGTTCTGTAGTTTAGGTGACTTCTCCTATAGCCTGGTTCTGTAGTTTAGGTGATCTCTCCTACAGTCTGGTTTTGTAGTTTAGGTGACATCTCCTACAGTCTGGTTCTGTAGTTTAGGTCACGTCTCCTACAGTCTGGTTCTGTACACTATAAAAAATAAAGCATTGGCTCAATGTAATAAAATTGAATTAATCAATCACATGAATTGTTTTTCATTGACTCAATCTAAAATACTAAATTCATTTAGTCATGAATTTAGCTTTTTGGATTGAGTCAATTAAAAAAAATTTGGCAGACACAACTGACAGTGCATTATATAACTGTCCTTTTACACGTTTGTAATGTAAATATTGGCTGTATGAGGCCTTTCTTGCTACCGGTGGAGAAAGTTTGCGTATGTGATCACGTGACTGACCGGCTTCATTTCATTGGTCACTCATACTCAGGTGACAAGACATTGGTCAGTCTTCTCACTGAAATAACGAATTATTTACAAAACTAAAGTAACGGTAGCATGGCGCAAATACGATTGTAATGGAGTAAAAGTCGCATTTGTCTCACCACATATTTACTCAAGTAAAAGTCTTTCATATTACAACTACTCTCACAAGTAAATTTTTGTTCCAAAAAGCTACTTGAATAAATGTAACTGAGTAAATGTAACTGAGTAAATGTAACGGAGTAAATGTAACGCGTTCCTACCCACCTCTGGTTCTGTAGTTTAGGTTCCTCGTGTTCGCTCTAGTCAGAGAGACACTTTTGCTTAGGGCAATATAACCAACATTTGCTGGAGTTGTTGCTGTAATTTTCTTGTCTTGTCCTCCTCTAAGAAATATACCCTGCCTCAATATAACCTCTGGCTTTAAAATAAGCACATAGTGCCTTGAGATATTTGTGTGGTACATAATGTATGTTTTTCATTTCATGTTACCATCATTGTTATAAAACGAAATCCATTTAAAATAAGGAAAGTCAACCGAAGGTAAATTTTAATCACAATAATATTGGTAAGCTGGTCAATAAGTAGTTATCTGGGGGAGTAACAACATACTAACAACACACTAACAATTCTGTATTAGGCCTTCCTTTTTCTCTTCCTTTTCCACTAAGCATTGTCCTACAAAGCTAAGAGTTTGCCCAGCCAACGGAAGCAAACTTAGTCTTTGCTAAAAAGCTAGTAATCATTAATTGAACAATACTGACAATTTTCCCTCTGATCAGAGTAAACAAACCAACTATATAAAAGGAGGAGAGGTACAGGCTGGGATAATTCTATTTTCACCCTTTGTAAATTGAAAGCAAGGACCGTAGATATTTTAACATAAATTACAGGGGAAGATCAATAGTCTTTCTGTTGTTAAGCCACTGAGAGTGATCCGGTCCATAGAACAAAAGAATTTCCTTTCTCAGGCTTATCTGTGCGGGACTGGGCCGCACGCGCTAAGACACTCTGCTTAGACAAACTCAGGGATGGTTCATTACACCGAAGGCAAATAGCAATGTGGCTCTTAGTTTGAGGTGCAACTCCTCCGATTCTTCACTTCAGAGGTCTCCCGGTTCCTGTCCAGGTGTGATGGCTTCAACCTTTGGTGATAGCCCTATGGTTTAGCCCCGCCCCCTTTAGAAGCGGGCTGCCCTGGGATCAGACGCCGCATTGCGAGGTATCCAGCACTTCCTGCCACAGGGCTGCCCGTCCACCACTCTTTGGCCGGTGGGCGGTCGCCATGGCAACAACACGTTGGCGGTAAAGACATGGGCAGGAGGCTGTGGGTTTCTGGGGACCCTGTCCGACCCAGTGGAGCAGAAGCTGGAGGTAGCTACGCGGGCTATAAGCTCACGGACGCGGCTGTAGTCAGGATGGACTCCACCGCTGATGTCCTCACACTGGAGTAAACCTGTCCTTAGTCCTTAGTCCTTAGTCCTTAGTCCTTAGGCCATAACGGCTACGGCAGACCACCAATATGCTCCATATTTTTGCCAGATGGTGTGAGCACGTAGTTTATTGACGATAATAAAATCCTCACTTGCAGGCTTATGGCCTTCCCCTCACACACCATGTGGTATCTGCAGAGCAGGAATCCAGGAATCTAACTACTTCACCCAACACACACCACAGACCCATTACCCAGTGCTCTGAATAGTTAGGATAATGATGCTGCATTAGATACACTTGGGCGGCTTCCAAAAGTATACATTGAGGACGGCAGGTTGTTTGGGTTCGGTTTCAGCATAAAACCATTACGCAGCTTTAACACAGAACAGCATGTTGTGTATAATGACAAGACTGCTGCCCTGGGCAAACATTTGCTGGACCAAAGTTTCTCTCAGAAGCTTTCAAAAGGTACATGTCTCTACAGGAACAAATGACACTGTTCTCTGCATCGGTTTTGCAAGGACCCACAAAACGTCAGTTCTGTCACATTTAAGAGTCTTCATTCACTTATTCCGTTTCATTTGCTTATTTCAGTTACCTTGGAAACATACAGCATGTCAGCATGGAATAGGCACTCAGACCAAGTGTTAGGAATATCAATGACTCTTCCTCTGCAATAATCCAAAAATATGTTGATAATATGAGCAAACAAATTGTTAGTGGAAGTTTGATCCAGTCACATCTGCCAGTAACAGTAGTAACAGTAACTGTAGTAACAGTTGTAATAGTAACAGTAGTAACATGTTTTATCTGTTGTAGTAATATGTTTTGTCTGTTTGATTTACTTAAATAAGACACAAAGAATAAGCTGCTACATCAATGGGAACATTATTGTTATTATTAATATTATTGTTGTTTTCTTTCATATTTTCAGGGACAGGAGACTCAATATGAACAAAAAATGAACAGGTAGGGAAATATATACAGTCATTAATTTCATCAGACCGTCCAGACATATTCTTAATAATGGAATCAATCAACTATCAGTAACCTGTGACAGGTCTGTAACTTGTGACCTGTGACTTCTGAAGGTCAACTATCTTACTGTCATGGCGATGCGTGGAGTGGCAGAGCTGGTGACGTGACCCGGGCCACACGTGACTGGGTGAAGCACAGAGATGTAAGTGGAAACCACAGCCTGAGACACCCGCGCTCACGCAGGCCAATCTCGCGCTCACGCCGACCGGTGTCACCTACATAAGTGGCCGGGACGCTGCTTTGCTATGCTCAGAGCCCTGATTAAATAACATCTGGGGGTCTGAACCACCAGCACTGCACAGCGTCTGTTCCTCTCGGTGTCCTCTCCTCATTGGCCTTTGACTCACCATTAAAGACGCTCTTTAAAAGGCCGCTCTCTGCGTCTGGAAACGTCTCCACCCTGTAATAATATGGCACAACAGAGATGGATGTGCTGCAATAACATGCAGAGCGTTTGACTGAGAGCGAACACTGGACCAAGTTGAAAAGTTTCCTGCCCTATGCTGCCCCTAGTGGTGACCATGATTGTTGCAAGTGTACTTCACACACTATGCTGAACAGATGCATGGTTATATAGCCCCAAAATAGCCTGGAGAAAGGTATTCAAAGAATAATGTAAAATAAACAACATATGTTTCACCAAGCAACATTGACAGTAAGGCTTCACGACAGAAATATGCAGATTCACAGAAACTCACAAATTCCCTAATTGGATCATTTCTACCTTTAATCTGTCCTGTGGGCATTTTCCCACACACGGGGTAGATATTTAGATGTTGTACTCTTGTGTGTGTTGAAAAGTTGGGGGGGGGGGGGGGGGTGACTCAGTGCTGATGCTAAACACGTTTACCTGGGCAGTGCCTGTGCCACACTGGGCTCGTTTGGCGTCAGTGACGGGCATCTGCGCCCGGAGCAAAGGACTAAAAGAAGCCTTTAATTATAGCACCGCATGAGACGGTTCGCCGAGCTCACATGCAAAATCCCGTCGTTAGCATTCAGCGCCTCACTTTCTCCCTCCGCTTCCTGTGCACACCAGGTTTAGAGGCCAGTAGGATGGGTCGCCCAGACCCCAGGGCCGTTGCCAGCATTTACAGGACGTGGACCCATTCGAACCTGTTCAGCAATGCTTTAATGTTTGTTCTTCAAGGCTGAGCTTGATAAGCAAAGCTAAGTCTCCTCCCATCAGTTGAAGATGCCATATTTTATTCATTAAAGCGATTGAGAAAGGTCTTGTAAGAGAGCAGCACATGCAGGATGGGGGCGGGTCTTAGAACGCTGGCACAAGGCTTCCTGCTGCTGGGATTTGATGATTTAGATCTCCATTTCGTGTTAGACTGCATCATCAAAAACACACGCTCCCTTTTTTGCCCTCTCTCTCTCTCCCTCTCCCCTCCCTCTCTATTTCCCTCTTTCTCTCCCTCACACTCCCTCTCTCCCTTACCCTCTCTTTCTTTCCCTCCCTCTCTCTCCCCCTTCCTCTCTCTCTCCCTCACCCTCTCTCTCTCCCTCTCTCCCTCACCCTCTCTCTCTCCCTCTCTCCCTCACCCTCTCTCTCTCCCTCTCTCTCTCACTCCCTCTTTCTCTCCCTCACCCTCTCCCTCTCTCTCTCCCTCTCTCCCTCACCCTCCCTCTCTATCTCCCTCTCTCCCTCACCCTCTCTCTCTCTCCCTCTCTCTCTCCCTCTCTCTCTCACTCCCTCTCTCTCTCCCTCACTCTCTCTCTCCCTCTCTCCCTCACCCTCTCTCTCTCTATCTCCCTCACCCTCTCCCTCTCTCTCTCCCTCCCTCTCTATCTCCCTCACCCTCTCCCTCTCTCTCTCTCCCTCTCTCCCTCACTCTCTCTCTCCCTCACCCTCTCTCTCTCCCTCTCTCCCTCACCCTCTCTCTCTCTATCTCCCTCACCCTCTCCCTCTCTCTCTCCCTCCCTCTCTATCTCCCTCACCCTCTCCCTCTCTCTCTCCCTCTCTCCCTCACACTCTCTCTCTCCCTCTCTCCCTCACCCTCTCTCTCTCTATCTCCCTCACCCTCTCCCTCTCTCTCTCCCTCCCTCTCTATCTCCCTCACCCTCTCCCTCTCTCTCTCCCTCTCTCCCTCACTCTCTCTCTCCCTCTCTCCCTCACACTCTCTCTCTCCCGCTCTCCCTCACCCTCTCTCTCTCTATCTCCCTCACCCTCTCCCTCTCTCTCTCCCTCCCTCTCTATCTCCCTCTCTCCCTCACCCTCTCTCTCTCCCTCTCTCCCTCTCTCTCACTCCCTCCCTCTCTCCCTCACCCTCACTCTCTATCTCTCTCTCCCCTTCCCACCTCATAAATCACCTCATCTCTGTGACTGTTTGTTTTCTTTGTATTGCGCATGGCTGCCATAAACAGCCCTGTATGGTACTTTTATCAGCCTGATAGAGCCGAATCTGAAACGTGAGCCTCTCTGCCTCTTCTCGTGCCACAGAAGAAACACCAAGACATGATTAAAAACACAGTTCAGCTCCCAGTAACTCCACACATCTCAGTAATCACACCGTGGACATTTCCCTGGAACACACAAAGCACTAAACCTATTGTCTCAGTAAAAGTGTGTTGTTCCGAGCAACAGCATAGTGAAAAATCGCACAGGATTTGTCTCCTGACCACGGTAAAACTCTGCCCTATTGAACAGGACAGTCCCCCACTCCCACAGATAAAAGTCTGCATATTTATCATGACCCTCACCCTAGCCCTTGAATCAACACAGCCGCTGGGGTCAGATAAACACCCATGCAAAGAGCCAGTGCTGCAGTGGAATACAGATCGTGCAATTATCAGATGACATGATGGAGTGACTGAGGTCCAGAGAGCCAGACCTGCTGAGCTAATGAGTCATTGTGCTGAGGTGATCACTTATCCTCCCTGAGCTTTAGACTGAGCACCACATGTAAATGGGATCACACGTGCACTGGTGAATCAGTGGATCAGAACCTACGAGGCTTCTCCTCTCAGACCGCAGGGATGTACAGAGAGTCACCACATTAAAAACTTAATCAAATCTCAGAGTGGGAAACCAGAAAGAGGATTTAGTTTCACATTGGCTTACTCCACCTCCACTATGACAGGGGCAGTTCAGACTGGGTACATGCTGGGGCAGTTATTATAGGATTATCATGGATCCCCCTGAAAGTTTATGCACCTGTTCGGGCACAAAAGCCAAAGCTAATTGCTCAATGAACAATCGCCAAAATTTACTGTGTGCCAGGAACCAGGAGACACGGACATGGTGTTCAAGTCAGTGAGAAAATCACTCAGCAACTCCGACAGGGGAGGTCAAGCGTTTGTGAACAGGGCTGTGCTTCATATGGAGACGTGTTCAGACAAGCGATTATTTAACGCGTCACCTTCAGCCAAAACCTTTTCATTCAAATCCTCCTGTTCTGAAACGCTATCAAGACACAAACCCAAACAAAAGCTATGACTAGGAAATTGAGTGACAAAATGAACAAAAAGACGTTTCCATTCAACTAAAAAGTGAATTTCTTTTTTCATTTACAACTGCGACCAGTCAGTGAAGTTTAGCGTATTTTCAAGCTTCTGCTGTTAAATTTTAAAGGATCATATTTTTTTCCACAAATACAGAGTTGCAAAATAGAAACAAGTTATAGTTTACCTATACAACATTGAAAGACATTTGACTGTGTTTTATTGCTGTTGGTAATGTTATTTTACATTTTTGTTGGAAAGGTGGAGCTATGCGCTAGACCTTTACACCGCTTGTACCCAACAAAAACAAGATCCCCAGGATCTTTCTCCAGACCCAGTCCAGTGAAGCTGTGCTCCGCCTCCACTGTAAACAAGACTTCTCCTGTAGGTATTCTGGTTCAGCACACAGATCCTCTACTCAGAAAACTCGTATTACTCTTTAACAGGCCTTGGTCCACCGCCCTGTAAACAACTGTGAAATGAGCAGAATGACAGCGTCACTTTCTCAGAGCAGTTGGGAGGTCAGGGCTGGCCTTGGCTGTGTCTGCTTCTCCATGACACGCTGGGAGACTCAATCAGGGAGTACAATGTAGACAGAACGCGGAGGTGACACACACTTGCAGTTTGAACCCATGTCGATTATTAGCGCGGTAAGGGATGCACAGGAGAGCGCCGTTATGACCGCAGCTGAAGTTGTGACGGCAGTGGCACTGTGTCGCTAATGACCAGACTTCATTATATGTCACGGTGATTTACTGAGATGAAATCAAATACAAGTGGGAATATCAACAGCCATGCCCGAGAGTAACATCTCCGCTACACGCGACCGAGCCTGGTTCAGACATGCAAAACAATAACAGAACCGATGGGTTAACACTATTAGCCTATTGCTGCTGCGTGGCTTGGTAGGATACATTCAGCCTGAAGATGTGCTTCGCAAGCTCAACGACGCTACGCAGCTGCAGCGGGATTTGAACCGCAAGGTCACTGTGACCTCGGCGGGGAGAGTGATACATCACGGCTCAGTGGCTGTTAGCACGGCTGCGCGGTCCAGCGCACCCCCTCTTCCTCTGGCCGATATTTACGTATCTCAATTGAATAAAGTTGGTATTGAATGAAGTTTGTATTGAATGAAAACAAAACCGAGCTCACGGAAAATATTACAAAATCCTAACGAGAAACACATCATGGAAATGAAAGTACGAGAAAAGACGTTTCAAGTATTTTGATTGAAATGCATTTTTTTAGCCATTCATCATTTTGCTCATATATTCCATGCTGCAGTGATTTTCTGTGATAAAAAATGTCTTCCAGTCAGAACAGTTTATGCAGACACATAAATACATCTAATACACATTCTATTGGAATTGGTTGCTAAATTGCAAGTTCAATAAACTTCAACACACACAAACTGCAGTTGTTTATCAGACATACCCTTACCAAAAAAAAGTATACTTAAAGTTTATTTTTTAAGTAAACTTAAAGTATACTTGGGAAATATACTTATGTAGTAAGTATACTAATATCAATGTACTAATAGTATACTGGTAAGTTTACTAATTCAATACTTCTTGGGACTAAATTGGCCCACTTTTTAGTTTATAAAAGTATACTTTTAAGTATACTTTAAGTGTAAGAATAGTAAACTTTGAGTACACAACTAGTTTACATTTAGGTTTTATTTTGTACTACAACTATACTAAAAGTAAACTTACAGGTATACTGTTAGTTTACTAGTTATATACTTCTAGTCTAGTTTTTAGTTTATGAAAGTACACTGTTAAGTATACTTTAAGTGTAAGAATAGTAAACTTTGAGTACACAACTAGTTTACATTTAGGTTTTATTTTGTACTACAACTATACTAAAAGTAAACTTACAGGTATACTGTTAGTTTACTAGTTATATACTTCTAGTCTAGTTTTTAGTTTATGAAAGTACACTGTTAAGTATACTTTAAGTGTAAGAATAGTAAACTTTGAGTACACAACTAGTTTACATTTAGGTTTTATTTTGTACTACAACTATACTAAAAGTAAGCTTATTGTGACGATGGGGTCGTGGTGAAGGATGAGACACAGAATCCCTCTTGACTGACGTCACTTTCAGTTTATTGACACGATAAACATCCAAACACGCACACAGAAACGTGTAGACTTAAGCTAGAGATATACATGCTGTTAACTACGCGTTTGCGTACGCATCATGGCTGCTTCGCGTGTCCTGCGTCGGTTTGGCGCGTAGGTCTTGCACGTCCTACAAAAGTTAACGCGACGCGTACTCGAACGTTGTCTACACAAACGCATGGGCAAACAGCAAGTATGTTTCCAGCCTTGTTCGCTACGCCGCGTTAACTTTTGGAGGACGTGCAAGATCTACGCGCCAAACCGACGCAGGATACACGAAGCAGCCATGATGCGTACGCGAACGCGTAGTATATCTCTAGCTTATCGCCCAATTCAAAAACAGCAGCGTCTCTCCGATGAAGATGCAGATCTGAGGGAGAAGGAGAGATGAGATGTTTAATGTGCCCCCACCCCGGTCTCACAGTGAAAGACCATTCAGTTCCTTTTGCTGAGATTATTCTGACGCTGTAGGCCAGTGACAGAATTAGCTTCTCCCCATCCACTGAATCATAGCTTTTAGACAACGACGGACACTGCGCGAACACACATTAAATAGACAAACCACATAATGATCACGAAACGAGCCACAGGTGAGACCAATTAACACACTCAGACACAACCAAACTCATGAAGATCCACAGAGGACTAGACATAGACAACATAAACACACGCCCAAAGGGGAGGGGTCAGGGGCTGTAGTGTGACAGGTAAAGCAGAACTTATTGTGCATATGCTTGTAAAAATGTTAACATAAACATAACATTTTAAACTCCAGAATTATACTATTAATATATAAATTAAAAGTTAAGCATGACTCAATGACTTGATCTTATTATGCACTTGGAGCAAGATATAGTAAGTATTAGTACTTTGTGGCAAAAAGATGTAAAAAGTAAAGTACAAGTATAAATATGAATGTACTTAGTCTTAGACTTCTGTTTATACTTTTCAGTATAAGCCAAGTATACTTCAGTATACTATTCTAAGACTAACTATGAATGTACTTAGTTTTAGACTTCTGTTTATACTTTTCAGTATAAGCCAAGTATACTTCAGTATACTATTCTAAGACTAACTATGAATGTACTTAGTTTTAGACTTCTGTTTATACTTTTCAGTATAAGCCAAGTATACTTCAGTATACTATTCTAAGACTATACTATGAATGTACTTAGTTTTAGACTTCTGTTTATACTTTTCAGTATAAGCCAAGTATACTTCAGTATACTTTTCTTAAGTATCTAAAATATAGTTTATAAAAAGTAAACTTCAAGTATACTTCCTCAGTTTTAGTACAAAATAAGTATACTCATAGTACACTTGAATAAACTTCTTTTTGGTAAGGGTAATCCACATTGATCTTAATCAGATCCAGAAGAGGCAATTTCATCATTCATTTGGGTTGAGTAATAAAATGGCCTTCGCTTAATCAAAACCACAGATCTGAGCCATTACAATTAGCCACACCACACAGTGGCTGCCAGAATCCATTTTGCCAACCAATTTTTGAGCAGACAAAACATGCACAATCTGTCAGGCCAAGAATCCAAACACTTCTAAAACACAAAGGGAAACAAAAACAGCAAGTGTAGTCAAGAAAAATGAGCAATGCTGGAGATTATCCAGCAGTTTCAGTGAGCTCTGAGATCATCCAGCAGTCTCAGTGAGCTCTGAGATCATCCAGCAGTCTCAGTCAGCTCTGAGATCATCCAGCAGTCTCAGTGAGCTCTGAGATTATCCAGCAGTCTCAGTGAGTTTTGAGATTATCCAGCAGTCTCAGTGAGCTCTGAGATTATCCAGGAGTTTCAGTGAGCTCTGAGATCATCCAGCAGTCTCAGTGAGCTCTGAGATCATCCAGCAGTCTCAGTCAGCTCTGAGATCATCCAGCAGTCTCAGTCAGCTCTGAGATTATCCAGCAGTTTCAGTGAGCTCTGAGATTATCCAGCAGTCTCAGTGAGCTCTGAGATCATCCAGGAGTCTCAGTCAGCTCTGAGATCATCCAGCAGTCTCAGTGAGCTCTGAGATTATCCAGCAGTCTCAGTGAGTTTTGAGATTATCCAGCAGTCTCAGTGAGCTCTGAGATTATCCAGCAGTTTCAGTGAGCTCTGAGATCAGGGGAACTTGCTGATAATCAGGAATCATATTATCATAGACCCTGTTAATGCACTGTATCTGTGTACTTTACTGTTTGGCTAATTCACATCAAGTGATGCTTTATTTGTGTCAGGTAATTAATTTTAAGGTCCACCAGGGTCCAGAAACTATGGATTTTCAACCATACATTTAGTTGTGTGACAATAACTGGCATGACCCATCATTACTTTAGCTGTTCAGTGACTTACCAGTCATTAAAAAGCTAAATTCGGATTTAAATATAATGGCATACATACTGTGTGTGATGTGCACTACGCAATGTTGTTTGTTTGTTTGTTTGTTGTCACTGTAAAACATGAAAAATGGGGAGGGGGGAGGGGGGATGTGAACACTGCAAGCTGTTCAGTTAAAGAAAGTTTCTATGGCAACCAGGTCACAGATTCAGAGTCAGTGCTATCAGTGATGTTTGCTTTGAGAGATACACTTCCCAGATCGTCGCCTGATCTAACCCTGACACTTTGTGATTTGATCAGAAGCCAAATAAGCAGTAGCA